>NW_027439396.1:0-100526 GCF_964188355.1 Buteo buteo
CTCAAGCATTAATTTCATGTACGAGCAAGAAATTGGTAACTATGGGGAAATGATGTTCAAGGATACAGATAAGACGGTGGAAAACACAGCTTCAAGAAGTCATTCATCTTACTGTCTTCGCTAACAACCCTAGAGTCCAGCATTATGGGGCCCATCTCTGCAACAGGGGCTATTTCCAATTTGAGCTACTCTTCAACACCAAATGGGAGGCTATAAATTGCCTCCCACAGGTGGAACTGCACCATCAGGAATCCTGCTGTATGACTGCCAGATAAAGTGACTTCAAAAGCTGGAGGTGGGAATCCAATTCCAGGTAAAAAAAATAAAAAAAATAAAAAAAATCTTATCACTACTGCAATTCTTGATGTCCTCTGTTCATACCTGGAACATTTTATGTACCTACATCTCTTAACCACACTAGAGAACACGCTGAGGCAGGAAGGGTTGCAGATGTAGCTCATCGAGTCTAAACCACAGCTGCCTTTAAGGATGTATGGCCTCACTTTAGCTTTCATTGTGCAAAACAATCCCTAGTGTCACACTGATGCAGCCTGCTTTATTTGTGAGTGCAACAAGCCCTCAAATCCCACATTTGTGGTTTCATGAGCACAATTCTGCTGGATCAGTCCGTTCAAGAGAAAACAGGCTGCCTAGCAAGTATCTCAAAAGTTCCCAGGAAAGGATTAGTCTGAGAACTTGAGAAGCCATCTGACCTGGAAGGAGAAGTCCCTGAATCGGATGGGACAAAGACAGGCAACAGGACATTCTCTAGTCTCACGAGGCCGAGCTGTGTGCTGAAGAAAGGGCACTGTGACATGAGCTTCTGGTGGAGTCCTTGGTACCGCAGGAGTGGCCCCCCCAGATCTCAGTTCAGGGATTTACTCGGTTTCAACCCCACCACGCCTCATATCAGCAATGGGAAGACAGTGGATCTCAAGTAAAGGCAATGGGCTCTCACCCCGATCCAGATCCACAGTGGTCCGTCTTCTACATAGCCTGTGCAAGCCTATCCCCGGGAGCTTGGACTTCTCTGGCCCAAGGCTCAGCCTGTAGCTCTTTCTCGAGAAAGCAGTCCCAGCACCTCTCGTCATCATTCTTCACAGGCGTCAGTTCCACAGTGGACATCGGGCAGACTGACGCCTAGAACAAAGCTTGCTGGGGAGGATGCTGCCTTCAGACTTCTCCCTTTCTTGGAGGCTGAGGTACCTCGACTGAACAACAGGGATAAGCCAAAAAGTAGTCAGTGTCCTTGCGCTAACAAAATCACACAAGAGCCCAAAGGCAGATGCCTTCCCTGCTCTCAGTCCCACCTGTTCAACAGCTCAAAATCTTCCCAAAGCAGACAAATCAGCCTACCAGATAAGGCATGAAGCCACACACCAGCCAACAACATTGACCCCATGCCAGACAAAGGCACAGGCAGAACCAAGCAAGAAACTCACAGGCAACCTTTGCACCGAGTTTGAGCTAGAAGCACGAAGCTAGCACAGGACTACAGCAACCACCACTGCCAAACACGGCCCAAACTGTCAATGACATTGCAGTTTTACATGTGTCCTGGTGAGACGCTTCTGCCTTTCACTCCTACACTGCATTCTTTAGTACAGGAATAGGCGCCTGGTTAATCTTCTACTTAACAGGTTACTAGATTATTCAGCTATCCAAAACAGAGGGAGTGAGAGAGTGTCCTGGGTTCAGCTGCGATAGACTTAATTCTCACAGGACAGAGAGAAAGAGAGAAATGCAGATGAACTAAACTACAAAATAGTATCATTGACTACAAAGCAAAAGACCCAGAGACCAGCTGTTGCTTTTACAGGGACAAAAGCAGATGCAGGAAGAAGTACATGGAATTGTTTGCAGGTGAAAACCTAGCACGGGACTAAAGATTCATGATCTTACCCAGTGTTGCTAGAAGGCAAAGGATGCTATCAGAGCTACTCTGACGTGTGCCGAGACATTTAATAAATTCAAGCTGCTGTTTCCATCCAGCTTAAAAACGTTAACTTACATCTCTCTCCTGTTTCTGAACATCCAGATAGCGAACTATCACCACAAGCCTCGTTCACTAGACATTTTCTGACAAACTGCTTTGTGACAAAAAGCAACAAGACGATTCAACAGGAGCACAGGCTGTGCGAATTCAGTGCTTGCCAGCAACCTCCTACAGAGCAGAAACTAAGGTGATCCCAAGGAAAGTTAGAGACCTTGCGAAGTGATGCAAGTGCCACAGCAACTCCACTGGCAGAAAACCTCTTGAGCTTCAGCTGGACTTGGGAAGGGATTTCCTAAAGCCTCCTTCAGACAAACCACCAGAACAGTAAAAAAAAACAGCCAGAAGAAACATACACAAACCAAAGGCCCCTATCCAAACCCTGAAAATGCAAACAAGTTAAAAAAGGAATCTCAAAAAAAAAAAAAAAAAAAAAAAGACCACCCAGGACACAAGACAAGGCAAAAATAACATAACTCCAAGAACCCAGGGCCAACAAACCCACAGCCAGTCCGTAACAGTAACATGCTTTAATCCTAATGCGCTTAAACTCTGACATCCTGTAATCCTGCCATCCCATAGCCCTAGCACACTGCAATGCTAGCATACCATAACCTGAACTCATTGTAGCCCTAAGATATCACAAACGGAATACAAACTCCCTGGACATCTCTGCCAGAGCCTGCAGGTGGCCCCAGATCTCAGACATCACAACTTTGAAGTGGGAGTGGGACAGAGCTACCAGGACATCACCAGCATCCACCTTCACATCATCCATCACACTCCAAAAAAGTGCCTGGCTTAAATGCTCCATGGGAGAAAGGCACTCGGAGACGCTGAACCGGCCAACCATGGCCACGGGGCTTCAGCTCATCATTTCTGTGTCAGAGCCAGCAGGCAGATGACCCCGTCCTCCCTGCGAGACCCCTCAGGGCAGCCGTACCCGGCTCCAGGGGGCTAGATACGGCCTTGGCTCTAGGGGGAGATGCTGCCTGGGACCACGATCTCTCACGGGGGCACTGGGAAACCCTCCTCAGGCCTGGATGCCTGAGAAACATCTCTGCACTGCTCCGTATCTCACAAAACCAGGGGCAGAGGAAGGCTGCTTTGCTGGCCTCCGAGAGAACCAGCTCACCTGGGCTCCTCTGTGGCCACCGGGCGCCTTTGCTGTCAGGCAGCTCTCAGCGCTGCTCTGCAATCGGCTCTCACCTCCCTGAAGGACGCTCTCCAGCGCACGGTACATCTCCACTGGGTCTCCCTGGGGACAAAGATCAAAAGGGAGGGATGGGGTTTGCTTTGCCCCCATTCCCAGGCTGCCACAAGAGAAACCTGCCACCCCCTAAATCAGCTGTGGCATGTGGACACCATGCATGAGCTGCAGACGTGGACGGCAGTGGGGCTGTGGGGAGCAGGCAGGCTGTTCTGGGGTGCCCCCAGTGCTGGCAGAAAGCAGAGCTGGAGAGAACAGGGGGAAGCCCAGGGCAGCCAGCAGCTGGTGGTGGGGCCCAGCAGGAAGCAGTGCCACTGGCCCCGGCATGGTCCTGAGCCATCTCCCAATGGGTGAGTCTTTAACCCAGCCTAAAAAGAGGAAAAATTGACCAGAATTCAGCTGTACTCAAGTTTTTTGCAGGCAGCATGTTTTTTTGAGCCACCTGGTGCTGCCGTGCCTGGGGAACACTCCAGAAACAGGGCGGCTGCCTGTACTTGCAGGCAGGCGGTGGAGCGTGTGCAGCAGGAGCGAGTGGTGGTTGGTGCAGCTGTTGAATGGGTTCAGGCTTTAAATGTGTCCAGACTGGTATGCCTGGTTCCTTTTTCCTTGCAGTTTGTATTTAGAGCTTAAACAGTATTCTTTCTAAAAGCAAAAACATCAAGCAAAAAAAACCCAACCCAAAACCAGCTGGGTGAATTTCCCCCTTCCCCCCCCCAGCTGTCCTGTTTTGCCCTTAGTCCTGGCCACTATGCAAGGCAATGCTCATCACCAATATTAGGGCACAGGACTGGGACCAGGACAGGGCTTTGGCAGGCAGCACGTTCCTCGAGGCTCCCGGTAATGCAGTTCCTGGGGAGTGCTCAAGAAATGGGGGCAGTTGCCCAGAATTGCTATTTTTGGTCTCTCCCCATCACGCTCTGTCTGGCTCCCTGCCCCCACTTTTTATTTCCTCCCTTTCTCCACTATTTTCTTCTTTCTCTTTCTTTCTCTGTCTCACTCCCTGTCTGTATTTCCTCATTCCTCTCTCTCCTGCAGCCTGTCTCCTCGTTCCTGCCTGTATCCCCTGCTCAGCTGGCTGGGCCTTCTCTCTTCTCTCTGGGCCTCCATCCTGCTCCCCACCCCCTTCTGCTCCCCCGCCATCTTCATCCTGGAGACCACGGCTGTTCTGTCCTTCTCCCCCTCCTTGTCCTGATCCGCATCCCTCTGTTTCTCAGGCTCTCTGGGCTGTTTCCTGTCCTTCCCTTGCTCTCTGTCCCTGCCTCTCCCTTTCTTTCTCTCTTCCGTGCCTTTCTCCTCTCACCCTTCCCCTCCGTCCCTCTCTCCTGCTCCCTGTCCCACCTCTGTCCACCGCTCTGTCCCCCCTTCTCCTCCTCTTTCTCTTTCTCTCTTTCTTCTGACATAGAGAATGAACTGCTAATTGCTTAATGATTGTCTCTCTGTAACTTTACATACCAAAGACTGGTGTTCATCAAGGATTAAGCCTGTCAGAGACTGCTACTTGGGAGTGATGAGCAAGAAGGAACCATGAACAATCACAAAACTTAATTAAATGTTTGATGTATTTACGATCTTGTTAAGAAGGCACAAGTAGAGACCTTGCTTGAATAGATAGGGCCAGAAAAGAGAAGAACTCCTGCCTTTGTTCTCGTCCTTGTAGATAATTTAGCTTAAACTAACCATATGGTTTTACACCACTAATGAGAACTTAGATAATAAGAGCACTAACGAGCACTGATGTATCAACATATGTAAAAGACCATACTGCGCAGAATCACCTGAGGCGGGTCAAATAGCGGACAAGACTATGGAAGACCACCAGAGACCTTCAATGCGCCTGCGTAAAAGACATCTGCATATGCTAATAGCTTCCCAGAAAACTAATGAATATGTACAACATTTCTCGGAAATCTAATGAATACCTATGTAGAACATGTACTTAACCTGCACAACTAGGCCCGACGGCACGCACGACTTTGGTGGGACTACCCCCCGTGCTGCCCAGCGCTGAATAAACATACCTACTTTACAATCTCACTGATTGTGCAGTCTGTTTTCCGCACGTCAGTTCTTCTTCTTCTCCTCCTCCTCCTCCTCCTCCTCCTCTTTGTCCTTGTCCTCGTCCTCGTCCTCGTCCTCATCCTCCCCGGGGCAGGCGGCCATGGGGCCTGCGGGGGCCGGGGCCGGGCCGGGGACGGTGTCCCTGCAGGGTCAGGCAGCAGGAAGGAGCGCCCCGGGGCATGCTGGGAGCTGTAGTCCTGGGGCACGGGGCTGCCGGGGGCCCTGGTGGTTCCCGGGGCATGCTGAATCCAGCGATTCAGTTTACAAGAAGCACAGCACCGTGTGAGCCCGCTGTGTATTTATAAAAACGGCTACAAATACTAAAGCTCTGCAGGGACCGCTGACCCACACAGAGGCTGTGTTTTCTGAAGAGGGAGTCTGTGTGAAACCCACAAACCCAGGACTGCGACCCCCCTCACCCTGCCCCTTCTCTCCTTCCCTCAGCCGGGCCCGGCTCCCACACCCCCACGCCCGCCCAAGGGCCTCGCTCGCCTCACGGGCAGCCCCAGCCCTCACCTCAGCCGGGCCGCAGCTGGAGCAGAGACTGCAGAGACCAACATGGCCGCCCGGCAGCCCCGTGCCCCAGGACTACAGCTCCCAGCATGCCCCGGGAACCACCAGGGCCCCCGGCAGCCCCGTGCCCCAGGACTACAGCTCCCAGCATGCCCCGGGGCGCTCCTTCCTGCTGCCTGACCCTGCAGGGACACCGGCCCCGGCCCGGCCCCGGCCCCCGCAGGCCTCATGGCCGCCTGCCTGGGGGAGGACGAGGGCGAGGACGAGGACGAGGATGAGGACAAGGAGGAGGGGAAGGACAAAGGGGCAGGACGATGAAGCCCCGTGGGGCAGGAACCTGTGAGTCAGGTTCCCTTCTGCACTCAGCATGAAAGGCCTTGTGAGATATTGTCCTGACACAAAGAACCCCAAACATTCATGAAATGCAAATCAGACCCATACCTCCAATCCCACATGTAATGAGGTAAGAGAGATTTTACAATAGCCAATATATTTTCAGCCTGTATCTCAAGATAAGATGATAGCTTTTTCACAGACTTTGAGCAATACAAAAACCAGGACTAAAACACCCTACCAAACACCACAAGATCCAAGATAAAAATCACAATTTTTGCTGGGTAACATCAACACCACCTTTTTTCTTTCCTTCTTGAAAGACTTCCATTCTTCTACCGATTTTAGTATTTTCCCGTGAAACAAAAGTGTTCTAGATGCTTGTCTTATAAAAAGGCTTTAGTGAATAACTCTAGTTTTAAAGACTACAACCAAATGATCTTTTTCTTCTTTCCTGCTGAGATTCCTGACTTTTGTAAGCCTCTGGATTTCACCTCTACTGCAGGAGAACAATAAAAAACTTCTTGCTTATGAGTTTTTAAAATGTGAAATGCAAGTACAAGATGAATAGAATTTTGAACACACACTATTACACTATGAGCGATTACCCACAAAAAGTAGGGAACACATACAAATGCTTAGGCGTTTAAGATGATTGCTACCCCTGTCTCACAAAGCCGTTTTTTTCCTGCTGCTTTATTCCACATTCCCTTGGTTGTAAGTTAGTTCGGTGCATCCTTCTTTGCACTGTAGCTGTTTTCTTCCTTCAGAAATGAAGGGGAAAAACCTATGTATGTTCTTTCTGTTTATCCATCGGTAACATACCTATAGCTCCTCTGCTAATTTTTTTTAAACTTTTTGTGCCTTGAATTCACTTAAAGTGTATATTCCATATAAACCCCATTTTCCCTTTATAAACTATAAATAACTACTATATCAAATCTTGTTGACTGGATATATGGATTTCTGATATTTTGGTTTATGAAACAAAAGCAGCCACCTGAAAACTTCACAGTGTTTCATGTCTAATTGCCTGAGTTATTTAACTGTCACCTCACTTCACTTGCTTCAGGAATGATATGTGAGGATGTACTTATTGATTAAAATGACAATTAAGGTAGGTTACCATCACATATCTGTACGAAACTTTGAACATGCTGTGTTTCTCAGCTTTTACAAATGCTGCTATATTTACATGCAACATAGCTGAAATTTGACCATGAAAAATGTATCCCTCACACATAACAATACAAAGTGTTGAGTGAGGCACATTAAAACAAAGATGTGTTCACCTAATTCTAACGTCTTTATAGTTTAAAAATCACCTACTAAAAAGCTATGAATGTTTTGCCTGTGAATACAAGAATTAGCTGCTTTTTTTTCCTCCAAAGAAAGCAACAGGCCTGCCTGCCAGTTTCCCGGCAATTGCAGTTGGTATTTGAACAAGCTTTCTCCTTCTGAATACAAAAGAACAATTAACTTGAAATCTAGAAGTGAGACTAGAGTAAGGGGGTATATACCCACTACAATCTATTGCAAAGCCATCTGCAAGGTTCCACATGAGATGATTGTTTTGTACAGAACAAAAAATAAATAAACAAAAAAGCACACGCAGCATTCACTTCACCTCCAGACTTCTAAGTGAAAAGATGTATGTAACCTGGGATGCAGTGAACTATCTAAGGGAAATCGGGCCTGATAATCAACCTCTTTCATGTTTGTCTTACAAAAGCAAGGCTTATCTTTCTATTTGTTTGACAGACCCCAATTAGAATGAGTCCCGATTTTAACATGAGTTCTGCAGAACAAAACTCCAGGTAGTTGGGTGTTTGTATTGCAATTCTCACTCCAGATCAGCCCTCTTCTATTTATTGAGGAGCAGGTGCTGAGAGAGAAAGCAAAATGTATTGCCTTGTTTGGAACAACAACATCATCCTTAACAATGATGTACCTTCATGAGTAAATTGACTCATGTGGGTAACTTCTAACTTGGCTGCATAATTATGCAAGCAACTTCATGGGATTAGTGGCATAAGTAAGTGCTCACTAGAGTAACAAAAAGGGCTTCATACATTAACATTGTTTTTCTTTCCCTTCAATGTAAGGCTCCTGTAACTTGTCATGCAACACAACAGCAAGCAAACATCAAGAAAAAAAACCAAAACAAACAGAAAACCCCAAATATGGGCTAACTTAACAGAGCATGCAGGCAGTAAAACTTCTTACTCAGAATCATCCTGGCAAGACGGCCATTCTGTAGGATGAGCTAGCATGAACTGTCCAAAGAGTAACCGCAGTGTGCACTGTTGCTATCCTAGCAGGAACTCTGCTGCACACAGTGAATTTTTCCTGCTGGAAAATGTCAGTTGTATCCCAAAACATGGTGTTTTCATTTTGGTTTTTTCCTTCATGGATGTGTAAGTACTTTACCAAAAAAACCTGTACTCAGTAGTTTATCGTATTTAGTTCACATCCCACATTTCTCATGTCGTTAGAGCTTATGGGACTGTTATTTACTCACAAAAGCCTACTGAAGTGATGTTAACCTGTACACTGTAGTGCATTGCTTCTACTTCTGAAGACAAAGTCCAAATAAAAGGCAGGAATGCCCTTCATTGCAGAGGAAAAAATACAGCTGCCACAGTGATTCCTTCTGTTGCTCCTGATGCTGTATATATTAACATCAACATCTGCTGACATTAGCAAAGAGCAACATGGAACTAGACTTACCATCAAGAAATCATGTTTTTGTGTGCTAAATAGGCAGCAGCAGCTGTTTTTACAGCTGGGAGATTTCATCTAACTGTGGGACCAGACACAGTCACTTCTTGGACATTCCAGATTGTCTTGAACAGTGCTAGAATGAACAGAGAACAGAAAGAAATGCTGAAATTGCAACTTTTCTTATGGTAAGTTGCAGTATTATTGGCATTCTTCTGAGTCTTCTTCCACGTGCTGCCCAATTCTTTTTTTGTGTGCTGTACTATGAGAATGTCTTCAAGGCACCTTGATAAAGGACATGCTCAGGACTACACTTCTCTCAGATTCTGTGCTTGACTGCTTCCTCTGTGTTCCCGACCAGTTAAGTTCTCAAGGTTATACCCCAGCTTCATCCCACTGGCCCAGAATAGGAGAACCACAAATTACAGTAACTTTTCTGGGTATGACGGGAACAGGCAGCCCCACGCTCACCGTGCAGCTCATCTCCACACATTTTCTTGACACGCTTTTCTGACTGCAGCACCATGAGCGCTTGGAAAGCCTCTCCTGCTTGTTTTGCCTGCCAACAAACCACTTCAAAGACTTCAGCCCTCTGTTGTCTGCTCACATGCTACCCCACGGGATGGCCACGTGCTCGTACCTGTAATGCACTCACAGAAGAGGATCGAGAGGGCTGTGAAAGTGGTACCAGCTGCAGGTGAAATGACTTATGTAAGGGATTTTTCTATTTGGAGAAGATCATAAAACAATAATATTTTGGGCTACCAATAAAAAGACAGTTTTGTGATAAAATAGGAAGTTTTAGGCTCCCTTCCTCCCTCCAAACAGTGAGCAGCAGCCTCTAGACAGGAGCATGGAATAGTCCTGACCAGAGTCAGCATTGCATCACATGGACCTGGTCTAAAATAGCTCTAACAAAATCCCAGCCTCAGAGGAGAAAGCAGCAGCAGCAGCAAAGATAAATCCTGTGATTATAACCAGAGTGAGGTTGTAAAGTCAGTATCTCTCTTCAGGAAAGTGACCATTAAGACTATGGCTTCAGTTTCTGTCCTGGGGCCTTTTCAAGCTGGTTAGGTCATTGTTTTAGAAGTTTGAGGTTTATTCAGGAAGAGATCAATTCACGAATGGATCATATATTTTAGCTGATCAAGAGAATAAGTGGCACATGGCTATGTCTGTTAGTGTGTGAGCCCATGTCCGTAGAAGCCCCGTCGACAGCTTCACCAAGATTACCTTCTCACAAGGCCATTCTTCAATGACCTTCAGACGGTTCAAAATACACAGCCTATCTTAATGCCACTATCCAGGAGAGGATGTTTGTCCCAGCTAGTGTTGCATGGTCTGAGAGCTGTCTTTCTCAGGGACGAATCGTCTAGGGTGAAAGTGGTTTTCGTCTTAATGAGGGCAGAGCAAAAGTGTGATGCTGCACAGACTCTCCCTCTCGTGGGGAGGGAGGTCCATATTGGTGTCTGGGTCCAGACCATGACATTCCCTTTCTCTTGCAGTGTGAAGTGTTGAGGCACACAGAGCAATGCAGAAAGCACAAAACACCAAGTTACCGTTACCAAGTTGGAAACTGTATCTGCACCCTATCAGCATGGTCATCTTCTTTCTCACTGTCCCATGCCAAGAGAGAGCCTCCCCAATTTGACCACTGCTTTGGCTAGAGAAAACCCACACAATTCTAATCCTCATCGCAGTGGCACAGGGAGATGTGCATGAAGGGCGGGAATGGGAAGGGTGCTACATAGACAAGCAAGGGGAATCCAGGGATAGCCACACACTTGTGACTAAGACACAGTGGCTTAGGGAAATGCACAGTTCTGGGGCATGAAGGTCCTAGCAAGAAAGACTGCAGAAGTCCCAAGCCCTTCCCCTCCGCTCTGTCGAGCCCTGGGCTCCCCAGTGCCAGGCAGAGACGGCCACATTGGAAAGAACTCTCCCCCCAGTGCCCCTCCCACTTTCCGTTGGGCTTAGAATGTTGGTCGTTGGGCTTAGAATGTTGGTCGTTGGGCTTAGAATGTTGGTCGCTGGGCTCGGAATGTTGGTCAGTTGGAGCCCACGGCCGCCAGAGACAGCAGCACGGAGCTGTGCTGGCACGCAGGAGCGCTGGGAGGAGGCAGGATCTGACCGAGCGGCACCGAACCGGCACCGGCACCTCGCCTCCCATCCCCGCTGTCGCCGACTGGCCCGCGTCCTCGGTCCACGGCGAGGGTCCTCCTCTCCCGGGCAGGATGGGCCAGGCCAACTGCTGCTGCGGCTCCAGGTGAGCTCTCCCTGTGCCTCGGGGGCACGGCCGGGACCCGCGGTGGCAGCGGCCTTTCTCATGCCCGCCGCTCTCTGCTCTGCAGGGAGGCTCTCGCCGACGCCGAGGCGGTGCTGAGCGCGGACGTGCGGCTGACCCGGGGCCGCAAGAGGAGCGAGAGACGCCTTCTCCTCCTCCAGGAGGAACTGGTGATCGCCAAGTTGCAGTAAGACCCTCAGAGCCCAGCTGCCTTTCCCCCAGCCCTGGCCCTGGCCCCAGCCCCGGGACACCCCGGCCCCAGCCCCAGGCCCCGGCCCCTTGGTGCTGGATGCGCCCATCGATGTCTGTCCCAAGGGCAGGTGGGGGACAGGGCTCGGCCCGGGGGGACCCCGAGGAGGACACCCCCAGCTCACCGCCTGCCTCTCCTCTCTGCTCTCTGCAGACGCGGCACCAGCCTGCGCCCACAGCTCCGCCTGGCCCTGGACCAGCTGTGGGTGCTGAGCAGCAGAAAGGAGGCAGCAGGGGAGGAAAAAGAGGAGGAGGAAGGCGGCGACGAGGACATCCTCATCCTCGTCTGGCCCACCGGCTCATGCGTTGTCGCCTTTGGGTGAGTCGTGGTGCCACATCCCGTGGCTGGGTGGGAGAGGTTCCCAACCGTGCCCAGAAGAGAAGGGCAAAAGTCCTGCTCTGGCAGGACACAGGGAGCCAGGGCTTGGGCAGAGTCCCTGTCCTGCCCCACGGGGCTTCTTCGTCCTGCCCCTCTGTCCTTCCCCACGGCGCAGGGCTACACAGAAACACGCCTCTGCCCACGGGCTTTGAAGCAGCGGGGCCTGACGCTGGTTCTCCTCTCTTTCTGCAGCTCCCAGGCGCTGAAGGAGCTGTGGGTGGGCACGCTGCTGGGGTAAGCCAAAGGGGGATGCTCCAGGCGCAGCCTGATGGGAGAACACAGCTCCCCAGCTGGGGAGAGGTGCCCTCGCAGCTGCCAGGAGCTCTCGGGGAGAGCTGCCTGACAGGAGAGAAGGGGCAGCTCGGGGCTCAGCCAGCTCTCTCCCTGTCCCTTCCCGGTCCACAGGACACCAGAAGGAGCAAAGCAAGCCCGGGTGACCCATCTCCCCTCCCTCAAACCCCTGGAGAAGCAGCTGAGCCGCCGCCACGCCGTGAGTGTCTCCCCAATCTGGGCTCTGTCCCCGAGCCCTGGTCCTCCAGCCGAGCAAGCGGCAGAGGCATCGCTGCTCACCTTCCTCCGCTCCTTCTCTCTTGCCCAGTGGAGGACATTCAGCGCCGGGAGCCTGGAGAGGCTGATCGAGGGCCAGGCAGAGGTGAGAACGGCTGCCTTTCGCCCACCTCTGGCTGTGCCGGCATGTGCGGCAAGTGGGGAGAGGTTGTGGGGAGGGTCTCATGGTGCCACTCGGGGAGTGGAGAGGGTTGGGGAGCCACCAGGAATGCCAGCACATCCTCACTGGTGGCACTGGGGGGAATCCTGCCATGCAGGGCAGAGAGCCCCACAGGGCACAGGGTCCCAGCTCTGCTGCGCTCAGGCTGCTGGTGCCGGGCGGCAGCTCGCCGGCGGCCCTTTCTGCTGCGGGGATGCTCTCTAAGCGCAATCTCATTTTTGCAGGATCATCCCAAGCAAGGGCCACCGACAGCCCCATCTGGGAACAAGGGAGGCGGACTTTGCCGCTCACCAGGTGAGTTTTGGAAAGGAAGGCAACCTCCTGCGAATGGTTGAGCTGTGCTCACTTGTCCCTTGAGTGTCGCCATGCAGGTGCGGCACCCCAAGGCAGGACATCACCTGGACGAGCACAGACACCCGCTGGGCAGCGGCCGCTGGACGTGGTTCTGCGGGGACACGGAGCCTCTGCTGCTGCCCACGGCTTGGAGGAGGGCAGGGCGAGGGCTGGGACAGGCTGTCCCGGTGGCACGCTGGCTCTCAGGAGCCTGCGAGATGGAGCCGCTGAGCTGGAGCCGCGGTTCCAGCTGCTGGCTCCCTGCTCGTCCTCACTGCTCAGCACCGCGCTGCAGGCAGGGCAGGCTCCGGGAGCAGCGGCCTGGCAGTCTCCATTGACGGGATCTTGCTCTGTTTTCCTTTGCAGCAGGAGGAAACAGCAGGAGGAGCAGGAGGAGGATGGGGCTGCCCTGGCCCTTTGCTCTGCGGAGGACCCCGGCCGCTGCCCAGGCGCCAGGGCAGGCGGGCTCCGGCTGTGGCAGGGCGCTTTTTGGACAGCCCCTGGCAGCCCTCTGCGGGGAGGACGGCTCCCTGCCCCGGCCCATCCAGGTAAGGCAGCCTGGGCAGGGGGTCCCCAGCCCTCCCTCCCGCTGCTCCAGAGGGGACGTGGCTGTCCCCAGGAGCTCTGGGGATGGGGGATTGGGCTCTTCACCCCCAGACCATGCTTTGGGGGGCAAGGAGCAGGATGTGGGGCAGCGCTTTGGTCACTGCTGTTGGAAGGCAGCTTCTCAGCCAAGCAACTGTCCTCCTGCCCCTCCTGCAGGAGCTGCTGGCTGTCCTGCACCGGGAAGGACCATCGACGGAAGGGATATTCCGAAGAGCTGCCAGCGGAACGGAATTTCGGGAGCTGCGAGAGGCCATGGACCACGGCGCCGACGTCGACCTGGGCAGCCAGCCTGCGCTGCTGCTGGCCGTCATCTTGAAGGTGAGCGCTTCTGACCTGCAGCTGGAAGAGCTCCTGCCTGGCCTGGAGTGTTCAGAGGCTCACCTGGAGCCCCTGGCATTGCAGGACTTCCTCCGAAGCATCCCCGCCAAGCTCCTCGTGACAGACCTCTACGAGGACTGGATGGCGGCGATGCAGAAGAGCGGCAAGGAGGAGAAGATTGAAGAGCTGAAAGCGTAAGTGTGGGCAGCAGCCTGCCTGTTGAGGAGGGACTGGTAGAGGCCTGGGACTTGCCTGCAAAGGGACGGTCTCCTTAAAAAGCTGTGTCTTCTGACAGCTTGCTTTTGCTGCGGTGGGCTTAGATTTCGGGGGAAAGGGCATGGACAGGGAGCCTTCCCTTGCCTGGGCTTGGGGGAAATCAGGATCTAGGAAGGAACGCCGTGCTTCCTTCCTGAGGCACAGGAGCACTGACCGCTGGCTGAGAGCACCTGGAAATCTGTGCAACTCACCCACTGGCTCCCACCTGCCTTGGGCAAGCTTCGGGGATGGCTGTGGGCAACATCTGCTCTATTAACGTTGAGTTCCTGTTCCCTCAGGGTGGCCGAGAAGTTGCCTGGAGCCAACCTCCTCCTCCTCAAGCAGCTGCTGGCCCTCCTCCAGCACATCGGCCACAACGCCTCCACCAGCAGAATGACCACCAGCAACCTGGCCATCTGCCTTGGGCCAAACCTCCTGAGCCCACCTAATGAGGACCTGCTCCCGCTCCAGGCCATGCTGGCGGTGACTGAGAAGGTACGCTGGATCGAGCAGCCGGCTGCAGCCTTGCCGGCCCATCAGAATTTGGCTGCTCAGAGGTCCCTGGTTTCCTCCTCTCCCCAACAAATGCTGGTGGGGTGGCTGCCTGCAAGAGCAGCCCCACAGCAACAGCCGTCTGCGCAGAGGCAAGGGTCAGCAGTGGGAAAGGCTGTGCGATACGTTTTCAGGCACCTGGGTTGAGACCATGGGGTTGATATATGCAGGTGAACGTGCTGGTGTTGTTTATGATTGAACACCGCGGTGACATTTTTGGGGAGGAGATGGATGGCTGCTCCTGCCCATCAGCCAGGGAGTCGCCAGCACCCACGGACGGAGCCACAGGTATGAGGAGGAACCGAGGGCTGTCACAGGCTGGGGCTTGGGATACCAGAAACCTCAACAAGACAACTGGTGTAGGGCTTTGGGTGGGTTTTGCTTTCGGTGTGCTTTACTTCCAAGGCATCACTGCTGCACATGGTTTTGCTTTCTAGACCTGCATTTGGAAGAGCAAAGTGGCCCTGCAGACAGAACAGACCAGGACCACCAGGCAGAAGCCATTCTGCCTGCATCCCCCTCTCTGGATGTCTTCAAAGAAGCTGGGGGAGACACGGTGGTGGAGTCCGAAATGGCAGAGGTATGGCAGCTCCATCAGGAACTCCCCTGCTACCCAAGACGCGTTATCCCAGTGTTGAGCTGCCAGAAATGAACTGGGTGTCACACACCCGTGTGAACCCTGTGTTCCAAAGTGAGGCCCTTGGAAGAACGGGCTAATGCAAACCAGCCAAAGGGATCTTCTCTGTAGGGCTAAGGCAGCATTTTGCCAAACAGTCACCTACTACTCCAGGGTGTCCCTTGCCACCCGCTGACTCTGACATTTCTGTTGTAGGAACCCGTTGCTTTGGCTCCAACCACCCCAGAGACCACAGTAGACTCCCTGGGAAGCGAAAAAGAAGAAGTAAAGAGCCTTTCAGAGGAAAGAAGGTAAAATGAGTCAGCTTTGGTTAAATCAAGAACTGATTCTAGTTGATCCTGGCTTTACCTACCTAATCCTCCTGTGGGAATGGAAAGGTTTGCAGGCTCCCCCCAGGAAAAGGGAAACCGAAAAAAAAGAAAGAGAAAAGAGGTCTGGGCAGACGAGAAGGAAGGCTATCGAGCAAAGAAAAGAAGGAAGACAGAAAGAGATGGGGACTTAAAAGAAGCAGGAAGGTCCAGCAGGTCAAGGAGCCCAGGTGCGTAGCAGGCTCTGCTGCCCATCTTTCCCAGCTCTCAGCACTGCTCCAAGTCAGTCCAACGTGATGGCAAGGGCCGGCGAGGGATGGTGCTGCGCAGGGCTTGGAAATAACTCTGAGCTCCCCAGGGGCTCCGCATCGAGCCCTGCTGCGTGGCACGAGGGCCCTGAGCATCTCTGCACGCACACAGGTCTCTAAGGGCATTCCCCGTGGGGATAAGGTGCCAGAGCTGTCCCTTAGTCAATGCCAGCCATAGCTCTCTCTTCTGGGCTATATGAACAATTCCTTGTCAATGGTGTTCCCCAAAGAAAGGGGAACCGAGTCATGCCTATTCCTGCCTTTGTTGGGTTTATCAGTGCTCTCTGTCGTTGTAGGTGCCGTTTCTCTGTTACTGGTTGAACTCCTGTGACTCCTGGGCTCATCCCCTGCCGCAGTTGATGTTTGCAATAAAATGATCTTTTCTCTCTTCTGAGCGTGTCTGCCATACGATATTCTGGAGCGGGGAGCCGTTGTTTGGTGATGAACCCTCGGGGAGGAGTTTGGGATCGTGGCTTGCCCCAGCATCCTTGCCAGCGGGCGTCAGGGCTGAGTTCAGGTGCTTTAGGAGTGAAACCAAAGCACAGATTTGCACAGGAGGGTGGAGGTTGGAAGGGACCAGGTCCTCTGGTCCAACCCGCCTGCTCAAGCAGGGTCAACTAGACCAGGTTGCTCAGCACAGTGTGCCCTTGGCTTTTGAATATCACCAAGGACGGAGACTCCACAAACTCCCTGGGCAACCTGCGCCAGTGTTTGACCACCCTGACAGGAAAAAGTTGTTTTCTCATGTGCAGCTGGAGTATTACGTGTTTTGTCTCTGGTGCTCTAAGTGGGCACTTTTGGGAAGAGCCTGGCTTTCTCATCTTGATTCCCTCCCAGCAGGTTTATATATAGATATATAGATATATAGATATATAGATATAAATAAGACACCCCCACACACCCCCCTAGGATTTCTCTTCTCCCCACTGAAATGAGTCTGCTTAAAAGCACCAGGGACAAGTCAGGTTCCTTGAGGCTCGTTGTCTTTTGTGTAATGTATGTGTCGATGGTGTGTCCACCATCTTACATAGTGCCTGCAGTGCTGTTCCCCTCTCTGGAAATGGCTCAGAAAGGGAAATAAAGTTACAGACCAGCTTGTGCACAAAGAATAAGCTAACTGGCCTAAATCTGCGAGCTGGGGAAAAAAAATGGCTGAGTGAAGACATGCCAGGGATATGAAGAATGATGAATGGCAAGGAGAGGCCATAAAGGGACTGGCTTGCATTTCTACTTCCAGCAAAAGACCCTCCTGTTGTCTAGGTCAGAGTGAACACAAAGAGGTGGTTGTTCATAGACCGTGTAGTTAAACTATTTGCTGCTAGATGCTGCAGAACTTAAATGGTGTAAAATCACAGCTTTTCTTGTTAAAAATCCTTTTAGAAAGAATTCTTCTTAAAGGTAACCACAGCTGGGAACTGTGACCCCCATTCCTCCACCTGATTTGGGAGAACTGCCCATCTCTCACTGCGCAACAGCCTGGAGCAACAGCTTTTTTCTCCTCCAAGCTTGGCAGCTCATACAGCTGAAAATAGAAAACGGGCTCATATTAAAATGTGAACATTTTAATTTATGCATCTGATTGATATTGTGCTGTAATTAAATTATATTCCCATGGTGCGTATAGCATCAGGGTTGTAGTAATACAAATAATTAGTAATTAACTCTAATCAGATCAGTTAGCAAATGGCAGATTCCAGATGAATAAGCTGGCCAACAGTGTGTGTGGTAAGGAAAGCCAAGGAAGAATGAAGAAAAGCTAATGTGCTGATGGATAAGGGAAGAAGTGAAAATAACAGGAAATTGATTTTCAAGAGAACTCCCCTGCCAAGGAAAACAAAAAATGCAATCTTAGAAGGTCCTCTAGGCAACAGTCATCACCCTGCTGCTCAGTTCTTGGAAGATACTTCACTTTGACCTGTCACACCGTGCCCCGAGTCCCTCCCAAATGCTCATGCCTCTTCCTATGCTTTGGTGCTGAATTAAATGAAGGGCCCGTACAGCAGCACGCACAGAGTACCTTCAGCCAAAGGGACCTTCCGAAGCTGCCTCCCAGCTGACAATCCCTTGATGACGACAAGTGATGGCATTTCAGTACCTTTCTCAGCGTGCCAGCAGCACCTTGGTATGGGAATTTGGGAATGGGCTCCTAACCAGTTCCTCCCACTAATCTCCATGTCACTGCAGTGCTGCAGAGGCAGTTTTGAGCTGCAGAAATGGCTGGAATAGGAAGACCCAGGCATATGTGGTGGGAAGAACAGTCTGAAAACGCACGTGGGCATGGGACTTAGGTAGGACTACAGCACAGGTGATAGGTAATGAGAGTAAGTATCCTGATGGTGCTGCAGACACATAGAGCCCAACTTGAGCACACGAGAGTATGTCTCACAAGGCTTCCTCTCGAGCCAGCAGAGAATCACAGCCCTCCAACATGTAATTCAGAGCATTAATCTCTTGCCCTGAATTGCCCTCAGGGGGCACTGATTTCTCTCTATTAACTACGGCAGGAGTCAGCAGAGACCAGCCCTCCTGGGCTGAAGCTGGTTGTCAGGAATCCCTTTCCCCGAGTGAGTCCAACAGGAGTTCCATGTTCTGCTGCCGTACAAGGCCCCAGAGATACAGGCGTGATCTTCATCTCAGCTCTACGGATGCTGAACTAGCTCCTGAGCAACATGAGAGCTTAGCAAATAGTTGCAAGTGTTTAGAGTTCAGGGCCTGGAGAGATCCCGAAGGCAGCAAAAAGGCTGCAGCCTGTCGACCTTGCAGAGCCAGATCAGCTGAAGGCGTTGTGTCTAACCTGCAGAAAAAGATTGATGTCAGGGCTGGATGGGAACCAGGGGACTGGGCAGCGTGGGCTGCACAGAGGGAGCGTATGTCTCGGTGCCTGCAGCTTCTCTTCTGAGAGCACCAGTGTGGAGCTGCTCCTCTGTGTCCTCGGTGCCGTGAGGTCCCAGCTCTGTCCAGCATGAGCCCCATTGACCAGCACTGAGGTTTTGTTTCTCTGAGCTTCTGTTTTCACTGCAGATGTGTGGGAGCAGCCTCTGTGAGGGTAGACCGGGGAAGGAGAAGAGTAGATGAGGAGGACATAACCAAAGGATTCAGCTTAGAGCCTCTTCCCCATAGAGATCACTGTCAGGCTCCTGCTGGCAGGGCTAGGTCCTCCCCTTCAAACGTGGGGAGTCTTTAGGGTAGGGGATATTTGTGGAAGGTATATGATAGCAAGAAAAGAGGCTCTGCCATTGCATGCACTGGGGAGTCTTTCCCAGGCAGAAGTAAATAAATACTCCTGGAGGCCAGATCCTGGCGTGGGGAGCCTTCTCAGTGCTTCCCTCACACTGCTGCTGAATGGGGTCAGCTGATGCTACCTCAAGACGTGTTTTGGGTTGCAAGTAGCCCGAGACCCCCTTTACATCTCAGGGTGGCCGAGAAGTTGCCTGGAGCCAACCTCCTCCTCCTCAAGCAGCTGCTGGCCCTCCTCCAGCACATCGGCCACAACGCCTCCACCAGCAGAATGACCACCAGCAACCTGGCCATCTGCCTTGGGCCAAACCTCCTGAGCCCACCTAATGAGGACCTGCTCCCGCTCCAGGCCATGCTGGCGGTGACTGAGAAGGTACGCTGGATCGAGCAGCCGGCTGCAGCCTTGCCGGCCCATCAGAATTTGGCTGCTCAGAGGTCCCTGGTTTCCTCCTCTCCCCAACAAATGCTGGTGGGGTGGCTGCCTGCAAGAGCAGCCCCACAGCAACAGCCGTCTGCGCAGAGGCAAGGGTCAGCAGTGGGAAAGGCTGTGTGATACGTTTTTAGGCACCTGGGTTGAGACCGAGGCTTTGATGTGTGCAGGTGAACGTGCTGCTGCTGTTTATGATTGAAAACTTCAGTGACATCTTTGGGGAGGAGATGGATGGCCGCTCCTGTCCGTCAGCCAGGGAGTCACCAGCACCCACGGACGGAGCCACAGGTATGAGGAGGAACTGAGGGCTGTCACATGGTGGGGACTTGTGTTCCTGTTCCATACTGTGCTCCTGGTGGACACCTGTGCAAATGGAGGGAGCTGCGAGCACTCAAGACTTGACAGCAGTGCTTTCCTATTGTTAGGCTTCCCACGTGACCAGAGTGATGGTATTCATACAGTAAACATCACTGCTGACGTTCAGCATCTGCCCTTCTACGTGCACTTGCATCAGGGAGATGCTTTGCGAATGCTGCTCCTACCTCAGCATCATTTCTAGCAGGGCTGGGCATTGAGTTCTGTCTTTTAAGCCCTGCTTCTCCCATCACCTCTGTTTGGACACTGTCTATCGGGGCAGGAACACTTTGCTCTGCAAGATGAGCTGAAGCTCTGAGTTCAGAAACCTGCTGACAGAGATGTCCTTTTGCAAATTGTTTCCATTCAATGGAGGAGACGTGACAGAAAACAGGGCATCAGAGGGCCAAGAAGACAGCTGGTGTAAGGCTTTGGCTGGGTTTTGCTTTACCTGTTGTCCACTTCCAAGAAGTTACATTGCTGCACGTGCTTTTGCTTTCCAGAGCTGCCTTTGGAAGACCAAAGTGGCCCTGCAGGTGAAGCAGACGCAGAGGACCAGTCAAAAGCCTTCCTGGACACACCACCGTCTCTGCTTGTCCTCCCCAAAGAAGCAGGTGTAGATATGGCAGTGGAATCGGAAACAGGAGAGGTATGTCAGGTCGACAAACGCTGTGACGTTTCTCATGTATGAGAGTAGTTTCTGACAGGTCCAAGTAGCTGCTGTGCCTCTTCCAGGCATTAGATCCCTTGGGTGGTGGTGGGCGTTTTTTTCACTCTAGAACGATACATAAGAAAAACCAGAAAGGTTGTTTCAAATCTGCATTAGGCATGTACTTAATCAAACTAAATACCTACTAGAAGACAAATACAAAAAGGCAGATTTCAAAAGAAAAGGCTCCCACCTCAGAAGTTGGTATTGCTGCCAAATGAATAGCAGCAGAACTACGTCTCGGGAGGGCAGAAGAAACCCCAGCAGAAAGAAATTGGCAAGCCTTTTCTTGCTCTCCTTTCCCAGCATTTCTCTGAGCTCTATCCTACCCTCAGAGGCCCCTCAGTCTGTGGTGCCCCAACCTGCAAGGAGCAGCCCGTCAGCTCCTTCTGCACATCAGGATGCCAGGGCTCGAATGTGCGGTGGCTGCTGCAGCCCCTGTGAGCCCCGAGCGGGATTGCAGGCTCCCAGCTGAATGGCCCTCACAAATTAACTGTGTCATACACCCGTGTGAAAACTGTGTTTGAAAGCAAGCTTTGAAGAAAGGACGTCATTCTTGCTACAGTCTAAAATACTCTGAAAGGGACAGCAAGGTCGTCAGTCTGCAGCTCTGTGAAAATTAAGGCTAAGTGCCGTGCAGGTTTGCCATCGCGCTTTGTGAGACAATCCTGTTTGTTAGAATTTGCTCAGCTGAGCAGCCATGGGTGTAGTTGTCAACTTCAGAGGAGTTTGGCTAAGATCCTACTTCATCAGAGCTTCATGAAGTCTATTTTGGGACAGGGGACTGTGCAACATGTGGATAATGCAAACCAACCAAAGGGATCTTATTTTAAGAGCTAAGTTAGCAATTTGGAAAAAAGTACCTTACTACTCCAGGCGTCTTGCTACCTGTTAAGTTCAACATTTCTGGTTCAGGTGCCTGTACCTTTGCCTGCAATAACCCCAGAGAGCACAGCAGAATTCCTGGTATGTCCAGAAGAACTGAAAAGTGTTTCAGAGGAAGAAAGGTAAAATGAGCTTTCTTTGGTTAAAGTAAGAACTGACTCCAGTGGATCGTGGCTTTACCTATCTAATCGCACTGTGGAATATAAAGGCTTGCAGGGTCTTCCAAGGAAAATGAAAACCGAAGAAACAGAAAGAGAAAACAGGCCTGTGGAGAGGAGAGTGAAAGCATACCAGAAGAGAAAAGGAGGAGGAGAGAAAAAGAGCTTTTGGTTATCAACAACTGAAAAAATCCAGGAAGGTCAAGAATCCTAGGTGTTTGTTTGACCCTTCTGTCCATCTTTCAAAACTCTGAAGACTGGTCTAAGTATATGAACTATTTCTATGATACACAAAGATGGCCCCAGAAAGGAAGCATGCACCTGCCTTCTGGAAAAAAAGTATGTCAGGAGGAGAATGCCGTTCCCAATTTTGCAGTTTTTGTTTTGTATTTATTGAAGTTCTGTTTGCTCAAGGGTAAGCGCACACCCTGGCAAGGTCATGAAAGTCCCAATTCTGAGCTATTTAACCTGCTACCTAAATAAAGACGCAAATGAAGTCTCACTTTTTTGTCTGTGTCAGTTGGCAATCCTCACACTGCCTTGTATTATCTGAATCCCAAATACACAGCAAGGATTTGTTCCAAGTCACTTTAGACTCTAAGATATTGGCACTTTTTTAAAAGGCCAAATTTCACCTGAGGTAAGTTAGAAGGGAAAAAAAATTCAAAAAAGAGAAGACAAATACATCTGGTCACTATACAGAAGGGCTCTAGTCTGGTGCCTTCACATTTTTTTCCATGCACAGCCCACTAGATAGCAAAGCCGTCTGGGATGTCTTAGGTGCAAACTGGTAAAACCAGACAGCTCAGCATGGTGTTTTGCAGAAAGAGTGACTGAAGTCCTGGAAGCAACACAATACCAGGCAGCTATGTTGCTCTGCCCAAGGGAGCGTGTTTTGCCTGCAAACTTGGGTTGCTTGGAAGGGACAAGGAGGGATGATGCTGTGCAGAGTTTGGAAATAACTATATCGTAGCTATCCAGGGGCTCCCTGTCGAGCCCTGTTGCGTAGCAAAGGGGCTCTGTAAACCTCTGTAAACTTACAGGTCTCTAAACAGGCTATTACCCACGTTGGTAAGGCGCCAAAGCAATCTCATAGTCAATGCCAGTGCTAGTTCTCTCCTCTGGGCTATAAACAATTCCTTTACAACTGTATTTCCTGAAGAAAGGGGAGCAAAATCATGCCTATTCTTGCCTTTATGGTTTTGTCAGTGCTTTCTGACTCTATCATTGTAGGTGCTGATATTCTGTTACTGATTGGATTTCCTGGCTGAGCCACTGGGCCTCCTGGGATCCTGCAGTTGATGTCCACAACAAAATTATATTTTTTATTCTTATGACTGTGTCTGCCGTATGATATTCTGGAATAGGTAGATTTTGTTTTGTGATGAATCCTAGTGGAGGAGTTTGGGATCATCCATCGTCCCAGAATCCTTCCTGGCAGGCATCAGGGATGTGTTCAGAGGCTTTATGAGTAAAACTAAAGCACTGAATCACAGAGAATAGTTGAGGTTGGAAGGCACCTCTGGAGCTCACCTAGTCCAAACCCCCTGCTCAAGCAGGACCACCTAGAGCTGCTTGCCCAGGACCATGTCCAGATGTTTTCTGAATATCTCCAGGGAGGGAGACTCCACAACCTCTCTGGGCACCCTGTAAAAAAAAAGTGTTTCCTAATGGTCAGAGGGAACCTCCTGTGTTTCAGTTTGTGCATCTTGCCCCATCACTGGGCACCAACAGAAAGAGTTTGGCTCTGTCTTCTTTACACCCTCCTTTCAGGTATTTACACACATGGATAAGCTCCACCCTGAGCCTTCTCTTCTCCGGGCTAAACAGTCCCAGCCCTCTCAGCCTTTCTTCACACGAGAGATGCTCCAGTCTCTTCATCATCTCAGTGGCCCTTAGGAGGTGATCCTTTCATACTAAGAAGCTTTCTCGGCCTCCTCTACCCTCCAGGGCTTTCACCCTTTAAATCCTCAAAATATTTGAATATTCAAAAGAGGCTTTTAAATCGCCTGGAAATTATCTCTAACTAAAGGAGAGTGTCAACAACAAATCAAAAAGCTAGACAAGCAGATGACTCAAATGGGTACAAAATGTTCTCTCTGGTCTATCTTTTTACTGCATTAAGAACAAACTTGCAAATTTAAACCCCTCATGACTGAGGCAATATTCCTGTTTCAGATTTTTTTTTACTCAAAGCATTTACAAATTCCTCAAGGATATTACATGTAAGTCTAGAAAGGTAGGCATCATGCTACTATTTCACTACTTGATGGTAATAAATATAAGACATCATATTTTCCAGGGATGTAAGCTTATTTGTATTAGTAAGAAAAGGGAGAAATTCAATGTATTTTCTCCCTGGTACCTCCACTAACATTCCTGCATCTTTCCAAATAACTCCATACCAGTATGCTATATAGGAGAATCACTGATGGGGACTTTGTCATGTCAAGGTACAGCGGTTGGTTTTTTTCTGCTGACTGTATCTCAGCACCCTCAGGAGACAAAGGACTGCATCACGTAAGCCTGAACCAAACACGATACTGAAACATCTATCTTGTGACTCAAATGGGAACACAGTGGCATATTTTGACTATTCTTAATTTACAAGAGGGTATCATTTTTACACACTAAAGATATCAAAGAGAGAATACAGAATGCAATAACAGGAAAGAAATAACAGGAAGAAACTAATAATGATAGTAATAATAATAACAACAATAGGATTGGAATATACAAAACAAGTGATGCACAATGCCATCGCTCACCACTTGCTGACTGATGCCCAGTTAGTTCCTGAGCTGTGATCCACCCCCAGCCAATTCCCCCCAGTTTATATACTGGGCATGACGTCACGTGGTAGGGAATACCCCCTCGGCCAGTTGGGGTCAGCAGTCCCAGCTGTGTCCCCTCCCAACTTCTTGTCCCCCTCCAGCCTTCTTGCTGGCTGGCCAGGAGAAAGAGAAAAATCTTTGACTCAGTCTAAACACTACTTAGCAACAACTAACAACATAAGTGTGTTATCAACATTATTCTCATACTAAATCCAAAACGTAACACTATACACCGGGGGGTATACGCTGGGGGGGTGCCCTGGGCTTTCCGGGGGGGAAGTGGCAGAGTGTCGGGTTCTGAGTGGTGAGCAGTTGCACTGTGCGTCACTCCTTTTGTATATTTTTTTATCAGTACTGTTGTTGTTGTTGTAACTTTTCTTTTTGTGTTGTCCCAGTAAATTGTCCTTATCTCAACCCACAAGGTTCCATTTTGGGGGGGCCACCACCCCAGCCCACTCCCCATTTGTATACTGGGCATGATATCACATAGTATGGAATAGCTCCTTGGTTAGTTCAGGTTAGCTGTCCTGGCTGTGCCCCATCCAGGTTCCTGTGAAAATTAACTCTATCCCAGCTGAACCCAGGACAAAGATCATATGCGCCTGTATTTTTTTATGATTCAGCACTCCTCAGAGCTGAAATTAATCTCCTACTGCACAGCATTAAACCACCCAAAACAGCAGAAGGTGCGGTATTGCACGTCAGAATACTGCTAAAACTACGATTCAGAGGACGGCCTTAAGCAAGTCTGACTTGGAGAGATTCTACGTACTCCAACATGCTACTGTGATAAAATTTAACACATATGAATACTTTGGGGTTTGTTTGGGTTTGCGGTTGTTTTGTTTTGTTTTAAATAAAAACAACAAGCAGCATCATGTTGGCAAAATCAACTCCTCATGGACTGTTCTGGATGGTTTGCTATTTATGCTGCATCAGTCCTTTGCCGTAACTCACATGTTATTATTCACATACTAAGGCTACAGTGCAATAAAACATGCAAAAAATACTATGAACAACTTTAAAATAATTTCAAGCTACAGCTAAAAGAATCTGCAGGAGATGATGACAATTACCCAAACCCCTCCAAATATTATGGGACAATAGAGAAAATACATTTCTTCTGGGAAACTAACATAACATGCAAGGAAGAAATACAGCAACAAATATGGATAATATAAATACTTTAAAAGAAAAGCTATTAACCCTCCCCTGTAATTATTACTTAGAAGAAGAAAATGCTAATTTAAAACTGAAGAAAAAAACATGTTTCTGTAGCATTTACAGTGAACACACATTGCCAGTATAGATATAATTTGAGAAATTTATTTCATGGTATTAAGATTAAAGTAGGTTTATATTATCATATATTATTATTATTCTTTTCAGAATATTTTCAGCAAACTTCTCGTACTCTAGCAATAAGCAGGGATTTCTTAAAATTAACAGCAAAATTTAAAATATTCATGATTTCAACTTTGATTCTGGGCACAGGCTTATAGAACATTTTAATAACTACCATAAAACAACTATTGTTTGGTTTATACAGTGTAATCCATTACTTAGCAACATTTATCACATCTACATCTAACAACTTTCTTTCCTACATAGAAAAACTAGTGAACTGTGGCCACTTCAATTTTATAAATTGGAACACAGCCAGAGTGCCGCAGTTCTGAAAGTTACATTATGGAAAGTGATAATCACTGAATGGTAAAGCTTCTGGTAAGAAAATTGTATTAAAAATACATAATCCACTGGACTATGAAATTTTCATATGGTTATCACATTTAGGGCTCCAAATTTTCAGGAAAGAGGAGGAAGAGAAAAAAAGAAAAAGCATACTTTTATTTGGAAATGACAACTTTTTCTTTGGGTCAGATTTGAGTAAGAATTTTTTCTTATGACAGAATCATATTATGAAAATAGGTATAAATACGTAATTTTTTTGCCTTGGATTAGAAAATGTCTAAGAGATAAAACTTTTTTTCTTTTTTTTTTTTTTTAATTATAAAAATGAGGATCTGGATAGTGATATGAAGCTGGAGCCTGAAGTTTAAGTGCATTCCTGCAGCCCACAAAGGAGAAGAGAGAAAATGCTGAATCTTGGATTAGGCAATGGTTTGTCCAAAAGGCAATGGATCAGGGAAATAATAGTAATAATTTTGGTGACCATCATAACATGACAATTAACCTGCATGATTTTTTTATGATGGAGGTTGAGTTTATGCACTATTAGAGGACATAAAACCATACACCATATTTTTACAGTTGGGTAAACAAAAGAAGTTTAATCCTCCAAAAACTTAGAAGGACATAGAAGAGGACAGAGACTGAGCCTGACTCTCTTCAACTGAGCCAACAGTTGCTATTAGGGCACTCATTAAAAATATGGAAGATTCATTCTGGCACCACATCAAATGTTACAAAGATGTAAATCTGTCTCTCAAACACTGTGCTGTTTTTCCATGAAAACATTTGAATGTTATCAGATCTGAAGTGGACTCAGATGTCCAAACCTCCCTATTTCTTGCAAAATGGAATTTCTGGGTTTTGGCTATTACTACTGATTGCACGAATTCCATTGACAATTTTGACAGAACTGACAGTCTTGAGAAACATTTCTATTGTGTACAAAGAGCATCTTCGAAGGGAAAATTACTCCACCAGACACGATTAATTTGCTTTAACATTATTCTCATACACTCTACTTTGTTTTTAACAAGAAAGCACAAGATACTTGATTCTGTTGTTAGAAGTAGCAGTAATTTCATTTCAAAACAAAGATCAATGTATTCAAATTTCTGCACAATTCATTCTAAACTAAGAATATTTATCTTGGCAAAATTGCCTCATAAAGAAAGGCACACTGTAATTTAACTGCCTCGGATCAAATGAAGCTAGTGACAACACCATTCTTATTATAGTATGTTCCCATTTTATCTTAATCTGTTTCTAAGTAGGGACGAATTTATTAACCTCATCCAAATATTTCTCACTTCCAAGACATGACCATGCCTTAGTGTCAATTGAGAATGAAGCCAAATTTCCATACTTTTACCAAAGCTTTTAAAGCATCATGCCATAGCATATGTGCAGGTGCAGATTTGATACAGAATCCCATTTGCCACAGTTTTCTTAAACATAATCCTTAGTATTCAAGAGCTGCAAAAGTTGGATCATTCTCTAGTAGATTGTTTTTAATTCCTTGGCACAGCAGTGCAAAATATTGTGAATGTAAATACATTTCTATAGAGACATTCAGGTCATGTCAATTTTAATCACCACAGTTTCTAGTTACTATTAAAATCTCTATTATATCTGTATTTTTCTTCTTATTGGTATTTCAAGCTAAAAGCAATTTATACTTCATTATTCTTAGACTCCTCAGGGCATATTTGGAAGATGTAGCATTCCATATAAATGTTTTATATGCATCATACAAAAATTTAAGTAAAGCATCTAATTTCACACTGAGTCACTGAATATAGGGTACAGGCATTTGACAACAGGGTCTTTACTTCCAGGTTATGAGTTTGAATTCAACGTGGGGCAGAAAAGATAAAGATATCACCAGGTGCTAAATTGTCCATGACTTGTATTAAATGAAGTTCACAGCTTTTAGAGTCAGTGGGGACTATTACGATTCTCAGGTCTGGCTCCAGATCCAGCACCGGCCACAAAGCTTTACAGAGCAATTTCTGCATAAAACCTACAAATTGTATGAGGTAAAAAAATTCATTTGGAAAGGCATTCTTCTTGGTTTACACTTCATCTGATGAAAAATGTACTCCACTGCAATGTCCCCTTCACTATCAAAAACGTGTCAGTGCCCATTTAGGTAACAGAATGTTACAAAACACATTAAAAAAAAGAAGAAAGCCTTTCAGCAGAGATAGCAACGTAATGGAATGTACTTGCCCTACGCAGATGGAGTAGTGCTCACAGAAAAAAAGTACTATTTGCGAATAAAACAGGATAAGAGAAGGAGAAAAGTACACAAGCAAAGGGGTCTGGAACCAAGTAAGTTGCAGAGAACCAGCTTCTTGGGCTTTATACACTTGTGTTAGACCTACCTCTTCCTGCCACATCTTATTAAAGAGAATATATTTATTTTGCTTTTCCGTTCAGCATTTGTTGTTGATTTTCTTTTCTTGTTACAGACAAACCATTGTATATTTTGCTAATGAAATATATTTCAAGTTGTATAGTTGAATCCCAGCCTATTAATCAACAATGTAGAAAGCTATCTTTTGACTGCCAAATAGAGCACAAACTGCTTGAAGTGTTTTATTTTAATGCTCTATAAGTAGAGGCTAATACTTCAGCTATATAAAATGAGCTATTGATATTTCAGTGCATTCCTATTTGGAGTGCAGAAAGCTTCGGATTTTTTCATTTGTATGTAATTAGGCTCTAATTTTTAATTATTTGCTCTACAAAGAAGGTAGAGAGTAGAGATACAAACATAAACTTTCTCCTGTATCCTTGTCATTTAATTACCATCATTTCACAGTCTAAAATACAAAGCTTTTCTCAACCACCTAATGAATGAGGTTCTTGTGTAATTGAATGCAGGGATATGACTGAAGAGCAGTAACTTCTGTGTCATTTAAAAATATTAGTGGAAAACAAAGTATGTGAGCTTTACGGAATAGGCAACACTAGTGAGCAGTATATTTAGAATATCTTTCCTCTCAGGACCAGGAAAAACAAAAAAAATGTTTTTACTCAGTAGATATGACATATGCTTATATCTGTAACACTTACTTGTTCACCCTACTGAATAAAGCTGTAAAAGTGCTTTTCTAGGTTTTCAAAGTTTTTGAAGTGCTTAATTCCAGCACCGGTAGAAGAGAGTAAAAAAGATTCCATCCTTCTTTGTGCACTATGATTTTGATTGATCACTTGCCAGTAAATTAACACTATACAAACCAGTGGACAGTAAAGGAATTGCATACATGGCGTTGAATGTACACTTTGAAAATGGTATTTTTCTTCTCCCCAACATTCTGAATGCTAATATATAGAAAATAAAATCTTAGCCTAAAGCTCCAGCCTCAGGCTGTGTCTTCAGAGACAATGATTACAATCTCTCTGTAAACTGAAAAATTTCAAATACAATTTTGAAGAAGAACAGAGAGACAGGAGAAGCTCAGTTTAAAGCTTCAAAGAATTTCTTGTTCAGTTAACTTACTTTTAACATATTTATTACTTTGGGGAGGAATTCATCTGCTGGATTTCAAATTTTCAAGCAGGATTTCCTACCTTTCTACATGATTTCCATTTTTTTCTCTCTACTAAGGGATTAAAACAAACCACTGCGGGGGTTTTTCCAATGGATTTTAGACTTAACTTTATTGCAAACAAATGTTACCAGTTATCCTCTCTATCCAGCTGGTTGGTTTTCTTCTTCTAGATTCCTAATATGCAGTCTCACAAACAAAAAAACCAAGATCCTTACTTGCTCCGCCCTAACTCTTACTATATGCTGCTGGTGCATCTGAATGAAAATATTTCACTGTATGAAAAACATATTTTTGACAAGCCAACAGCAATTTTTAAAAAAATTATAAATTCTCAGAATAGTAATTTATCCCACAGTTTGGATTTAAAAAATTGAGGCAGCCTGCAGTCTTTGGGGGAAGCCTTTCTGTGTAGAACAGCCCCTTAGTGTAACCTGGGCAGGGCTTGCCAGTGCTACTGTAACACAGATCAAAGCGAAGCCTGTCTCTCTCTCTGATTAGGTCTCAAATATGTTGTGTGACTTCTTGTTGCAAGCTTGTTAATGCATACAAGTTATCTTTCTGCTCGTTCAGTCTAAATGACTCTCAGTGAAATCTTTGCTGTTCCTTCCTGGTGCAGATGAACGTGGAGTGCCTTTTTCACAAATATTTGATATTCTTCCTCTCTGTGTGCTTCTGCAACTTATTCTCAGCAAGCCAAGCCCTGGGTTCAAGGCTTCCAACTGAACAACACTGCTTTTTGCTTTTCTGTTTAAGTCTAGTCCAGCTTTTGTTTTGAGAAGCTGCTTATCAAGGTCTTGTTGCTGTGCACAGTAAACCTCCCAGTGAACAGCTCTTGATGCTGTTCTCCGGATACCTGTTTGGTCTCAGTGCTGCCTCTTTTCTCACTGTCTCTTGCAGCAGTATCAGTGTGTCGTGATGTAAACCTCACTGTTCTGTCTCCTTGAAAATTCAGGTCTGTTTTTTTGTTGTTGTTGTTGTTGTTGTTTTTTTAATGTGCAGAGTATATTGGAAGCCTTTGGTTAGTTTAGTCTCTGCTCCTGAGTGCTGTACATGCCTGTTTTGTGGCAATTGATGTAGGTGCCAGACATTTGACTTAGCTGGCTGCTTTTAAATTTTAATTTTTAAGCTGCACCGGTAGTGGACACTACACTCGTTAGCATTGCCCATAGCAAGGGCTGCATTAGCTTCATTGGTGTAGAAGCAAACACAAAATACTAAGTATTGGATGTATTTTTTCTGAAATTCTGGAAAGTAACTTGTTCTATTCTCCAACCTGGGTGAAAATGCAGAAAGAATGAAAGACAATAAAATCTGGATTTGGGGAAAACTTTTGTAATGTGTTGGTAGATTATAAAGGTAATAAAAGCTGCTTTGCCTGTACTGTGGAGGACTGATTCTCTTTAGTCTTCTATGAAAAATGCTTTTAAAAGAGTTGAATCTGGACTGGTAAGTGTGTCAAGGAGGAAAGAAAGAATCGCAACAACTGGTGTCTTAGCCTCTTGGCTGTAAAAGCAGTGTTCATTCCCCAGTCAGGGATACCTGTGCACAGAGTGGGTTAGTCTGAATCAGAGGACTTTCTCTGCAGTTTGGAGCTGGGTGATAATAGAAAGGTTGTGTGGCCTCTGGCTTATGCGCTAAACTCTCCTGGCTTGCTCGAAGAAGCAGAACATTTGGTCTGGCTCTGTTTCTGGAGCAGACTCCAAAACTGGAAAAAAAACCACCCCCAAAAAACAAAACAACAAACCAACCCTCCACCGTATCTTGAGGAATAGCCACGAAAGGTAAAGGTGGTATTGGTAAAGTGGTACAGAAGCAGTTTCTGAAATTTGCTCCTGTACCTGAAATACCTTTCTGGCAAAGCGGCGAAGAATTGATCTTGCCTTCCTCTGTAATGGTGTCTCTCCCTGTGAATCCTCTAGCTTGGTTGAGGAAACTATAAATAATGAAACGATGGGAGCAGGAAGGTAATAAGATATAAAGTACAGTAAGGAGCTTGATAATCTGATAGGGTTAATGTTAGTTACAAAGTGTAACCTGTGACTTATGGCATAGCAGGAGTGATCAGCCCAGGGCCTTGCGTTAATCCTTTAGGCAGTGCAGGTGCTGAGGGTTGCTGGCGGTTGGTGTTTGTATATATATGAGCTTCTTGGTGATTTCCAAAACACCTGTAAAAAAAACCCCTACAGTTTGGCTAGGTTGATACTTTTATTGTAAACCCATGCTTTCCAGTGTAAATAGAAACTCTTTTGAGTCCTGCTTTGGCCCAGAAGTGGTACTGCTGGAGCTGTGCTGGGCCACTGTTTGGCCGTGACTGTAAAATGAAATACGAACAAAGCCTGGGCCATCAGTGTAGCAGCTTCAGCTGCAAAGGAGGGGACTGAGCTGTTGTGGGAACACCAGTGAAGCTGATTACACTGAAAGGAGATTTTATCTTGGAGATAAAAGACAGTCCGGTGTTGGTGGCGTTTCTTGTTCCAGAGCTCTTGTTTTGCTCTACAGCAACCAGCTTTTTCAGCCTTTTACTGATGTTGTAATTAATCCGGCTGCAAATAGGACTGTTGGTTCTCAAATATTTTAAGGTTGTGGAGAGACTTTATTAGTAGTTTTCTGAATTCAGAGGAGCCTGTTTCTGGAGCTCTGTAGCCCATGTTAACTGGGCTGGGAAAAGGCGGTATTGCTTAAGGGGTATCTCTTGCTGCTGTTGTCTTTCAGTGCTGCTGGCTGCTGTTGGAAGCAGAAATTGCTGCAGAGCACTTTAATTACTTAAGTATAGAGAAACTTACCTGTTCACTTCTTTTTAAAATAAGCGCCATCCGGTTTGAGATCTTGCTTGCCTGGCTCCTACCTGTCTTTGGAGGTTTGTAGCCACTGAGTCATGTTTTGCCAGCTCTCACCTCTGCGTGATGGTGGTTTTGATGGTGGTACACCAGGCTGGCCTGGGAAAAGAGTGCGGGAAAGGCTGCAAAGTCTTGTGGCCGACTGACACCCTGGTGATCAGGAGTGCGTGATGCAAGGGCTTGCAGCCCCGTGACATGGCAGGCCACTGTGACTTCACAGATGTGTCCCTTGAGGTCAGCCTCTGATGCAAACCTGAGTGGGTAGGAGTTGTCTTTGCTCTCCAGTTTGAACCTCACTCTGGAGAGGCTCTCTCTCCAGAGAGGAAGCAGCAGGTGGTCCCTCTGTGGCTGACTGTCTGCCTCCTTTATCTTTGTACGAAAAAGCAAAGAAGCTGTGGTTTAGATACTGCAGTACCCTATGCCAGTTGGACTTTCAATGGAAAAAGAAAAGCCTTACGCCAAATGTAGATCAAGTAAGTCTATGTCTGTTTCTCTGCAGTAATTTCTCTTATTTTAATCTTAACGGTAGGGCCTCCAGTTCTTTAGGTTTTTGTCAACTCCTTATGTCTCCTATAAGGCAGAGCATGTGCTACTGGTTATTTTTAGCATGGAAAATTTTAAGAGCCCACGTGGTCCCATTTAGTTTTAACTGTGCCAACCTTGTCCAGTTCTCTTTCACCCAGATAGTATTTATTTCCTGAGTGCTGTATCACTAACTATAGGGTTTGTAGGGAGGCATCCCGGCCTTGCTGTTGAAGCTACATTTCCAATTTAGCTGCCTGCTCGTTTGCTCTGTGGTCCTTCAGGACAGCCTTTAATTCCAGCCTGGATTGCCACTGCTTTTGGGGTTTGGAAGTGTAACCTCTCCAGCGCTGGGGCGGAAGGGGAGCGGAGGAGGCAGGGACTGGCAGCAGTGTAGGGTATGTCCCTGCAGAGCACCGGGGCTCAGTCGCTTGGGACTTGTCTCTCTTCTTGTAGAGACTTGAAGCAGCTTGCCCCCAGAACAGACCTCCTTGTGTGTAGAAAGCCCTGAAAATCCGGAGCAAGTGCTTGCTGAAGTCTCCTCTCGAACCTTGAGAGTGAATTATCTGGCTTTTCTCTGAACCTCATGCTGCAAACATTTCTAACCTAATAAGGATGTGTATACTGAAGGGTTGTTTGTCCTGGCTAGGGAAACAAGGTGGCTTAAAACTGCTCTGGGACCCTAATGTGAACAAGTAGAATAAGTTGACTGTCCTTGGCGCTTTTTTTTTTTTTTTTAAGGTAGGCAAGGGTGTGCGTTCATTCTTGTTCTCATCTCCCTGGTCTTTACCAGGAGCTTTCCATAAATCAAGTCAGGATAGAGATTTGGAGAGCTGACTGACCCCTACTCTCCCCTTGCTGTCTTAATCCCATCCTGACCTACCGTGGGGATTATTTAGCAAGTTGGAAAAGTCTCATGTCCTAGCTGCAGCTCTCTGGCCCTGCCTTGACAGAAGGTGTGACATTTAAACCGGATTCCTGACATGCCAGAAAGAAGTGGAAGTGGCTGGCGGTGCGGGGTGAGCGCATACAGTGTGCGAGCTCCGCGCTATTTTTGGTGCGGGACTGCATGGGGCCCTGCGTGTTGGGAAACGGCACTGGGGCATCCAGCCCTTCGCACTGGTTCTGGCTCTTACGAGCCGATCGTCTCCGGTCCAAAGCCTCCAGAGCTGCTGCGTTTCTCCAGCTGGCTCCTCCTGCCTGGAGAGTGCGAGGACTGTCGGGCCAGGCTCCCTCCAGTTTGGCAGTGTTTAAAGCCATGTGATTTGACAAGTTGCCACGTTCTGTTCTGCTGCCGGCAGGAGAATCGCAGGCTTTCTTCCCCCCATGTGTTTAAATGATCCTATTGCCCCTGCAGTCCTGAACTGGCTGTCAAATTGGCAGCGGAGAGCGGGTTTTGTCGCTCTTAAACGTGTTGGAAAAGGCACGTGGGCTTTAGGAGCTCTCCTGTGGAGGCAATGGAAGAGAAGTATGTGCTGCATCTTACAACCGTTTGGTTGAGCAGGTTAAAAATCAGTCATCTTCTAGGCATCACGTAAAAAGTGACATTGTGACCAGCGTATCGAAATCAGGCCAATGAAGTCTTCCCATCACGTTTACGTTAGGAGATGTTTGTTGGTGTTAGCTGTCCCCTAGCCGACCCGGTGCTTTAGGGTGTCTGCTGGCATCTTGTACAGACCCACCACCTTTCATCCCTTTCTAGCTGATGGAAGGATGTGGAATTCCCATTTAACACGATCACTGATAGTATAATGCAGCTCTTGCTAAAATTAGTCAAATTAAAAACATGAAATTAAATGAGCTTCACAAGGAGCAGTCAGCTAATCCACCAGTCCCCACTGATCTAAATATCACAGAAGAGTGAAGATCTTTATGTTAAATTATATTAATGTTGAAAATGACTCTTAGAACTGTTTTGTCTGCCAGGCTTTGGGATAGGCCTGGCCCTCTGTGGGGCATCCTGCTACTGCCTTCCTGCGCTGCGGAATTGTGTGGGACTATTGTTTGTACAGTTGGTGCAACTTAATAGGGAATCGGATAATAATAGGGCTGTCTGTTTAATCAGGAAAGCTTGCTCGGAATGGACTTATGTGAGCTACTTTAATTTGAGTTTGTGGTACGCCTGCGAGACAGCTTGTAGGGTGGTTCTGCATTAATTATAACAACTTAAGCAGACAGCAGACGAGCACTCGCAGTGGCTCACAATGTGCCATTGTGCTGGAGAGCATAAATGTGAACCTTTTGTCTTGGGAATGTACAGACTTCACCCTTTCCATTTACCAAGTTCCAAAAACCAAACATCCAAATTATTGCATAGGTTTGTTGGTTTTGGTTTTGGTTTTGGTTTTTTTTTTAAATTCCAAATCTCAGATGTTGCCGTTAACTGAAAGTTCATCCTCAGCAGTGAGCCCTGCTACCTGACTGTGTAAAGCCAGCTGGAAGTAACTTGGATTTAGAAGAAAGCAGCTATGAATGTCCAATTAACACACACTCAAGTTTTCTTTGTAGAACAACGTAAATACCTCTTTTGTGATATACTGGAGATATTACTGGATTTCTTAAGTCATGTCTGCAGCTGACCTTTGATTTGGGATTAAGCAAGAAATTTTCTAGTCCCTGTTTTTGCCAGTCATGTATTTACTTGCCTCGGTCGTTAGGACTCCGTGGTAAACAGTACAGAAGCAAGGCTGGCGTCTGAGCTAGCTTGGATAAAGTTGTGTATTTGCTCTTGTGGCATGGGAGGGTGTGGCTGGAGGAGGTGAGAAATCTGGAGAGAATATTAATTTTTCTGAGGCTTGGATGCTCGGTTTGAGCCTGAGGGAGGCATGTTTTTGTCCCTCGGCTAGAATGTAATCAGCTTGTCGTGAAAATCAAGGCCCTAAAGGAGAGTTGTATTTGGAAGCTGTGGTCAGGAGGCTTGCTCTGATAACAAGTTTTTTTCCGGTTGAGACAGACTAAGCATAGTTGACAGAATGACTTGATTGCCTTGTCTTGTCTCGGAAATATTATGCTTCTAAAGAGGAGCTAGATAATGCTCTTTTCCAGTGCGTGGTTCCCATTTCTAGGACTTTGCTATCTCCTGAAAACAATCTTTATTTTTGTTGCTCATTGGCAAAAACAGGCTCTTGAGGCCTGTTTGGAGAAAAATCTGTCATGTGTAAGCATCACCAGACATGTGATGTTTTGCTTTAATTCCTGCTCAGTGAAAATATAAACTGTAAGTGCTTTGCAGCAAGGCTGTTTTGGGGATGTGGGTAACTGTTTAGCTTTGTGTTCCAGCTGTAGACTTTCCTTAAGGAAAAGGAAAGGCATGTCAGCCCTGCCTCGGATAACCCAGGTGAGGCTTGTAAATGGAGGAGCATGACTGGGACATGAGTCTCGGCGGTGTGCAGGTGGGGAAGGGTGCACACACTTTCTAAGTCAGAGAGACAGCTTTCGACTCTGGAAAGTCAGAGAAGCAGCAGCTGTCAACATAGTAATGTAGAACAAACTTTGGAGCTGGGTTCCTAGGTAGTAGTGTCCCTATCCGGGCTGCTTTTGCTAGATAAATACTGCGGTTGTAAGGGCGCTATAGCAGATTTCCCATCTTCACTGCTGCAAAATCTTGTAGAGGCACTTCTGGTTATTGGGAGGCACTTGCTTGATCAGGCTGTAGCTGTTCTTTGTTTAGGAATTCCTACACTGTGTGTATAAAAGTAAATGGAGTAGCTGCGTGTTGCTGTTTAGCGTCTACTTAACTGCAGACTTCTGTCGTGTGCCCGCTCACCAGCCTCTCGCAGTTGCTGTGGATGAGAACATTTGCAAAGCACTTCACCTTCACTGAGCTATTATGTTTTAGAGAAGTGCGTGTTGTCAACCTATGAAACTCTCAGGAATGTGGTGCTGCCTTTCAAGCAGAGAAGTGGGGAGACCTGCAGCGTGTCAAGTCTGTGTCTCGGAGTGCTGGTGGTACCGCTGTGCTGTGAACCCAGCCTGATGCTGGAGAGACTTGCAGTGCCGGATGCTGTCCTTGTGTGTAGTACTGACCTGCGAAGGTGAGGCAGGAGAAAGAAGGTGAAATTGTTTTACATGTAAAGGTGGGATAAGGTGAAATTGGTGAGCGTAATGGTGAGAAATGTCCAGATATTCCTAGTCTTAGGTCAGGATCTTGTTCTGTGGTCTGTTGGTGGAGCAGAGATGTGAATTTAAGGAGTGGCTAGAAAACGAGTCTGTTCATGCTAATAGAAATACCTCAAGGCATTTATGAAACTTTAGCCTTGCTGTTACCTTTCCTGTGACTATTGTAACATGGCTTTTGTTTCTTCTTCTAGACATAATTGCTAAGGATCTGTAAAATGGCTTCACGTTTCCGCAATATTATCCCATATGCCATACCTGGAGTGCTGGCACTTGTTGGCTGCTGGTGGATCTATTCCCGTAGAAAAAAGCATGCAAGCTATCATGATAAACAAGCAATAGCCACTGAAGAAGAGCAGCAGGAAGAAGCGCCAGAGAATGATTCACCACCCAAAACAGAAGCATGTGTTCCTCGAAGACTGCCTCTCTCGTCAGAAGAGGAATGCCGAGAGAACGAAACCTCGACCTCCCTGCTCTCAGCAGGGTCGACGACGCCCTCTCTTCTGTCTCAAACTCACGAGAGGCTAGATCTCTCACAGGACCTTCCAGACCTGTCAGTAGTGACAACGCAGCCCAGTACCCTTGAGGACGACAGTGAAAAACTAGAAACGACAGGATCTCAAGATGAAAGCGGTGTCCCTGCTTGTGTTTCTCTCCCTCTGATCTCAAAGAGCACAGAGTGTCACGGCAGTGCTGCGCTGAGCCTTGTACAGGATTCAAGCTCTAGTGCAAACCAAGATCAGTGGCCATCAGCATCAGCGACACTGACACGAGAGTCTTTGGGAATCGTGGAGGATGGTCCAGGCTTGAATCATGAGCGTCGCAGGGCAGCAGAGGTGGATGGAGATCGCTCAGGAGGTAAGGGATTTGAAAATGCTCCCATGAAAATGTGGTGAACAAATATTTTATGTGCTGTAACCCTTCTGCTTCAGAACATGTTCAGATAAGTCCTCTTCATCTTTACCTTTGCCAGTAGATGAATATTTAGGCCTCGTGTGCAGGTGGGTATGCATTTGCTCTCAGAATTCCCGTCCCTGTAGGATCCCGTGTTAGCTGGGTGATCTTCAGGGTATACGACGAAAGGTTGAACAGACTGGTCTGCATTCAGCACAAAGCTTATTGTCTAAAGCGAAGCATGTGCTTGAGTAGCCCAGTGAAATGGGCTGTGTCTGGATGTAGGCCAGGCTGTTGAACACCTTGCTGGTTTGAGACCTGCTAATGCAAATGGTTTCTGCTTCAGTTCGGGCAGCCTCTAGTAAGGACTGGGTTCTTATCTGTGTTTGTGGGCTGCTGCCGAAAGGAGGCTGTAAGGCAGGTTTCTGAGGTGCTGTTGGATGAACCAGGGAAGTGCTCTGACGAGCTGTGATAAAATCAGTTGGTTGCAGACCAATTACCCTGAAGCCTTTTTGCTTGGAAGGGTAGGTGCATGCCAAGAAATCCCAACAGGGAGCAATGTTCGTGGAGTTCCCCCATCTGTCTCTGCGTTGCTTTTGCCTTCTAGATCCTGGATGATGTGTGCCTGGCAGAATACAAAGCTGTCTGAGCAAATGTTAACCCGTGTGACCTTGGGGATGGATGTTAAAATCCTTTATAGGACCCTGTGGCGCCAACAGCCCTTAATGACAGGATGTCTTTTGTAATTGCTACAAAGTAGTTGGAACGCTGCTTGTTGTGAGACATGGGGAGTGAGTTTGCCAACAATTAAGGATTAAACCCACAAAACATTTTCACTAGTGAGAGTAACCACAGGAGGAAAATGGTTTTGCCTTGTTGTGAATGCTGGTGCGATGAGAAGGTACAACGGTGTGTTGTGGAGCCTGGTGATGACAAGGGCTGAAAGCTCTGCAGGGAGACAGGTAGGGAGACGGCGTATAGCAGGTAAAGTTGATAATGTGGCTGTGTTGGATAAGAGGTCCTACAGCTGACCTTCGCACCCAGGCTGTGAGACTTAAATCCTCATCCTTGTCTAGCAAGTCTATTGCAAACAGCTGCACTGCTTGCCTTTGACTTTCGAGGCATCTGTGCTGTGTTACTTATTAAGATGTGGCAAATGTGAGGCAGCTGTTGGGCTTATTTTTCTCTTCGGTCTTGTACTGGGTGATCTGAATTCTTGCAAGCAAGTGAGGATCTTCATGTTTCTGCTTGTTAATCTGGAGGAAGGATCAGCCTTGTTCTTGTTCTTGATCTTGTTACACTGACTGTATCTGGGATCTGACCAGGAGGAAGCTGTTTGAGTTTGTCCCCTTCCCAAGTACGAATGTTCCTGGTATCGGCTGATGGTTTGGGAACAAAACGTAGCTCAGCTCTGGCACCTTGTTTCTTCAAGCATATGACAAATCTGGGCAAGAGACAATCCTCTACCACAGCTAGTAGTGGGCACAGCTGGTGCTCAGGTCACCGTGCAACCCTCGTTGGGGCAGGAATGTAATGTCAATGCAAAGAGCAGACGAATAGGTTGCACATCCCTCCCTGCATGCTGAACTCCCTGTGAAAAGCCCTGTTTAAACCATGTGGGGAAAATGCAAAATACCTTGCTGCAGCAGCAGCTCAGTGTTGGTGTTAGCATAGCTCTCGTTCAGCTGGTAACTTTTGACTTAAAGTGTCTTGTCTCTGCTGCTGCATAAGGTGTCACCATGTTTGAAGGACTCCTGCTGAACTCGGGCCTCCTTCTGTTGCATTCCCAGAGGTGTGCAGGTTTTTCTCCAGCAATAAAAGGAAACTTGTAGCAGGCCGCGTGTGATGGGACTTTACCCTTTCTGAAATACCAGAGAACCTGATACAGGATCATCCCAACTGAATGCATAGGAAGAGCTCAATGTCACCTCTCTATGAAATTATATATTTTCATGGCCTTGTGTCTGGTAGCTGGATTGTGTGGGTTGTCTGAATACTGACATGTCTGTATGTCTTGTAGGTTCGGATGTAAATAGCGTGGACTTTGTGGACAGTGGCTGTGCCATGAGGAAGACAGTGAGTCGGCAGAACTCTAAGCTAAGAGGAGAATCCAGCAAGTCCGGCGTCGTTATCTGGGAGATAGAGGTTCCAAAGGTAACCAGCCGTTGGCCTGCTCGCGCATCCTGCCTTGCCCTACATAGCCATCTTCTGGTTCTTCCAGCCTGGTACTGGCTCAGTGCCATCCCAGAGAGATCAACAACAAATCAACGAGGATTTAAGCATTTAGCTCCCGTTAGGACTCAACAGGAACAAAGAGCCAGTACACACCTGTAAACAAGAGGCATGTCAGGGTTATGCCCAGGGTAATGTTGGTTGCTGGACTCATTATTCCCCATTATCTTCCACCCCAATCTGTTAGTCCGATGCTCTGAAAGCATTCAGAAGGCTTTGAGGGTACACAGTTATTAAGGGCAGGTGATTTTTTTTTTTTTTTTTTTCCCTGCTATGTAGGAGGGTTATGTTTCAACTGCCTGTCCAAACCCTTCCTCACAAGCTGAATGCTCGTATGAGCTATTCTGTAGAGCTGCTGTGTCTCTGTCTTTATAGTGAGCTTTCTTTTGCGTTGAGAAAGAGACTGTGTTTTTAGGACTACGTTCATACCTTCTTCCCTGCTTTGTGTATGCAAAATCATCTGTGGCTGTCCTGCACAGCATCGCTCTTGCAGTTCTGCTGCTCAGCAGACCCGAATAATGACAGCCAGTAATGTGAGACAGCAGCTCCCGGCAGGATAAGCATGCTGCCTCGAGTGCTTGGATGCTGTGAGCCCAGGGAAGACGTGTAACGTGCATTTTAATGGATCAGTAAAACACAGGCTAAAGAAGCAGTTCTACAGCAGAAAAATATGTTTCAGTGTTTCATGAAGACAGGCTGTCACTTTTCTTGAAGTAGCCAACTCTACATTGTATAGGATTATCCATACTGACTTGGGCCCAACACTTCTGCTCTGGTACCTGGTCTCTGACAGTAGGTGGTGGCAGGTGCCAGTGAAAGAGTAGAAGTAATAGGGCATGCAAAGACATCTCTTCATCATCCCGCACAGCTGTCCTGGGACTCTGCAGTCTAATGGGCATGATAGCCTGGTTTACTCTCCCATGAATTTGTCTACTCCCTATCTAATCTAATTAGCTTGTTTAAAAATTGCTAAAACTTAGTATTTCATATTTGAATGAAAAAGGCATGTAGCATGCTTTTTTAAAACAAGAAATGGTAGGAGATTGGGAGAGGACGTGACTTCACTTGACTGTAGGAAGACAGTAGCTTTTACCAGGCCTGGTAAAAACCATCGTGTCTTTGTGTCATTCTACAAGATACGAAGACGGATCTATCAAAACAAGCTGTGCTTACTGATCTGTATCTACCTTGACTTGTCATAGACCTGCTGAACTCTGCGCTGGTCCAGCATTCCCTTATACTTATTCTGCCTGGCCCTGTGCTACAGGAACTGGGAATGTGGGTGAAATAAGCCACAGAGAACGGTGTTGTTTGATCTATGTTTCTCTTCCTGACTGTTGCTTTCTTGTTACTTTCATAAAGGAATTAGTTGGCCGCTTGATCGGCAAACAAGGAAAATTTATGAGCTTCTTGAGGCAATCGTCTGGTGCCAAAATTTATGTCTCAACACTACCTTATTTCCGTGACTCCCAAGTCTGTCACATTGAAGGTAAGCGGAATGTCTCTTTATTCATGGTCTAATATGTAGCTTGGGGGCCTTAATTAGATGGGCAAGGAATTTAAACAGATTTAGTGGCTTTGTGAGCCTAGTGCTTTACAAAACTTTTCTAATCGGTGCTGTTACAGTAGAGGTGTATGCCAAGTTGCCTGTGCCTTGGCATTTGAACCCTCTTATTCTAGAGGTGAGAATGCATTTTAACATCTTCGGCTGCTGTAGTTTAACCAACACGTTTTGAAGGATCCCTTCAGGCTTGAAGGAGGAGCTATGGGATGTGTATCAGCAAGTGCGGTCTTGACTGTGAAGGATGTTAGATTAATTGTGGCTGAAAAATATCTGCCAGTGAATTGGGTTCATACTGGAGGCTAACGCTGTTGAAACTGGGGCCTGAGTTGCTCATGTTGGTCTGATATCAGGTTACATGGCCAATCTATTAAAAATTAAATCGTTGATGTAGCGCAGAAGGCACTTCACGGGGTGGGGGTGTCCTCAGCATATCTGTACTACAGACTTTCTGTGGGATTTTTGTCTTCCAGGCTCTTCGCAACAAGTCAAAAAAGTACTGAGCCTGATTGGCAAGAAGTTCAAAGAGCTGTGTCTCACCAACATCTACGCTCTACCTCCACCAACACCACTGACGCTTCATTCCCTCCTTATGACTGCCTGGGTAAGTCCCAGCTTGCTGGCTATGCTGATGTCAGGGTGGAAGGCTGTTGTTGGTCGCTGCTGTCATAGTATGCTACGTCAACGTGGCTGGTTCACAGATGCCCTCAAAACCAGTTGGATTTTGTGTGGCTCTCTGCTGTCCAGCTTATGTAACTGTTACAGATCAGATTTGCCTACCTGCTCTTCCACTGCAGTTTCCATTCTGCCTGAGCTGAGAAATGTAGAATCATAGAATCATTTAGGTTGGAAAAGACCTTTAAGATCATCAAGTCCGACCATTAACCTAACACTGCCAAGTCCACCACTAAACCATGTCCCTAAGCAGCACGTCTACACGTCTTTTAAATACCCCCAGGGATGGTGACTCAACCACTTTCCTGGGCAGCCTGTTCCAATGCTTGACAACCCTTTCAGTGGAGAAATTTTTCCTAATATCCAATCTAAACCTCCCGTGGCACAACTTGGGGCTGTTTCCTCTCATCCTGTCACTTCTTACTTGGGAAAAGAGACCAAGACCCACCTCGGTACAACCTCCTTTGAGGTAGCTGTAGAGAGTGATAAGGTCTCCCCTCAGCCTCCTTTTCTCCAGACTGAAGAACCCCAGTTCCCTCAGCTGCTCCTCATAGGACTTGTGCTCCAGACCCTTCACCAGCTTCGTTGCCCTTCTCTGGACACGCTCCAGCACCTCAGCGTCTTTCTTCTAGTGAGGGGCCCAAAACTGAACACAGTATTCGAGGTGCAGCCTCACCAGTGCTGATCCCTGGGTGGGCGATCCCTGCCCTGCTCCTGCTGGCCACACTATTTCTGATACAGGCCAGGATGCCGTTGGCCACCTTGGCCACCTGGGCACACTGCTGGCTCATATTCAGCCGGCTGTTGACCAACACCCCCGGGTCCTTTTCCACCAGGCAGTTTTCCAGCCACTCTTCCCCAGGCCTGTAGCGCCGCGTGGGGTTGTTGTGACCCAGGTGCAGGACCCGGCACTTGGCCTTGTTGAATTGCATACAACTGGCCTCAGGTCATCCATCCAGCCTGTCCAGATCCCTCTGGAGACCCTTCCTACCCTCGAGCAGATCAACACTCCTGCCCAACTTGGTGTCATCCACAAACTTACTGAGGGTGCACTCGATCCCCTTGTCCAGATCATTGATAAAGATATTAAAGAGAACTGGCCCCAAAACTGAGCTCTGGGGACCACCACTTGTGACTGGCTGCCAACTGGATTTAACTCCATTCACCACCACTCTTTGGGCCTGGCCATCTAGCCAGTTTTTTACCTAGTAAGAGTACGCCCATGCAAGCCATGAGCAGCCAGTTTCTCCAGGAGAATGCTGTGGGAAATGCTGTCAAAGGCTTTACTAAAGTCTAGGTAGACAACATCCACAGCCTTTCTCTCATCTACTAAGTGGGTCACCTTGCTACAGAGGGAGATCAGGTTAGTCAAGCAAGACCTGCGTTTCATAAACCCACGCTGACTGGGCCTGATCACCTGGTTGTCTTGTACCTGCTGTGTGATGGCACTCAAGATGATCTGCTCTGTAACCTTCCCTGGCACCGAGGTCAGACCGACAGGCCTGTAGTTCCCCGGATCCCTTGGGTAAATAAGTCTTCCGACTGCTTCATGCCGATAGTCTTTTTGTATGCAAGGCGGGCCCCGCCTCAAGTCTGATTTCTGTTAGAGCAGCAGGGAGTAACAGTGAGTAGCTTTTGGAAGTGAAATACCGGAGTGCCAGGGCTTTTCCACCCATGGCTGTAAGCCTCAGGAGTTGCTGGTGGAACATGGAGTTGCTGTGAATGAAGCTTGTGTTGCAGTGAACGCTAATGAGAATTTCTTTTCTCCACATGACAGCTCTTCCTCCCAGACGGAGTCTCTGTAGAGGTCGTCGTGGCAAACCAAGTCGATGCAGGGCACATGTTTCTACAGCAGCATACGCACCCCACTTTCCATGGTCTGCGTAGCCTCGACCAGCAGATGTACGCCTGCTATTCTCAACTGGAAATTCCAACCCTGCCAACTCCAGTAGAAGGCATGTAATGTGATTGCTCACAAATTGTTCAGCTGAGAAACTTCTAGGGTCACACGAAAGCCTGATGCCACTGAGTTAGGCTTGGGAAGTTTCCCAGTGGATGAGAATGTGATAGTTCACTTGTCATTTCATATTTTTTTAAGCCGCTGGCAGACTACAGATGCTGCTCTACTCTTCCTTACCCCACTCATCCCTGGAGTACCTCCCCAGCCACTTAGTTGCATGTTGAAATTCAGAATGAGATAAAGTCCATCTCAGGCTATTTCTAATCAACTTGGCATCTGGTGTATTTTTGCTGACAAAGTATGGAACTACTCCCAAATCTTCATAGTGTCACAGTCTGCACGTGGTGTAAAGTGGAGGGTGCATCACATGGAAGGGGGTTACTAGCGCTAACTTTCCTTTTTGGGGACAGACCTCACTGTTAGTGACCGAAGGCTGGAAGGGAACTGTACACCTGGGTAGAACAGCATGGAAGTGGCAGACAGAGACTTGAGAGTAAAACCCACTTCTCCTGCGTCCCAGCTGCAGGCCTTGTCTGGTGGGGGTGTGGGTGGTGGTGAAAGAAGATGTTGGCAGCGTAAGAAATGCTGTTGATTCTCAGTAGATAAGTACTGATGCCTGAAGTGCTAATTTCTGGAAATCCACTTACGCTGAGCCTTTCTCCTCTGTACTCCTGTGTTTTGCAGTTGGCATTATCTGCGCGGCTCCAGGCCTGGATGGGGCATGGTTCCGGGCTCAAGTTATTAGCTACTTCGAAGAGACCGGTGAAGTGGAGCTCAGATACGTGGACTATGGAGGATACGACAAAGTGAAGATTGACACACTCAGACAAATCAGGTCTTTAGCTCCTCTTCTGTGGCCTAAGGCAATATCTGGCTTGAATCTTCATATACCGTTTGAATTGCTTATAGGTTTTTCCACAGCTGAAGCGGAAAACGGTGGAAAGGTTTGGCTCAGCAGCAGCTGTGAATTCCTTGGGAGCACAGCAAGCTCTTGCAAGGCTTTTTCGAAGGGGAGGGGAGAGGAAATTGCAACTTCTGCCACTTCAGCGTGGAAGCTGAGTGAAAGGATGCCTTCAGGAGGCCCTAAATTGTAGTTAATTGATGAGCTAGAAAGAAGATTCAGATTCTCTGTGCCCCAGCCCCATTGGCTGGGAGAGCTGTATTGGATGGGGGTTTTCTTAGACAAGCCCATTAAATACTTGATTGTGCCCCAGAGGTGGGAGAAAAGCAGTACAGCTTCCATTATGGAGGTGGTTTTTGCTTGGAGCCCAATCCAACTTGGCGTGCTAATCAGACTATTTATTGCTGTTGCTTAGATTGCTGGGAGAACAATCTGATTTTTTTTTTTTTACTGTCATCAATTTCAAACTGAATTCCTGTAAGGTGACATTGATTAATCAATTGCTCTAAAAGAATACAGGAGAAACTTAAAGCCGTGTTCTTACTCTGATTGATTCTCTTTTCTTTAAGGTCTGATTTTTTATCACTACCTTTCCAAGGAGCAGAAGTTTTACTAGACAACGTGGTGCCACTCCCAGGTAATGGAGCTCTCAAGACATACCGTTGGTGCTCCTCCTGCAGGTTTAAATGGATACCAACTGTGTACAAGCGATGATTCTGTCTAAACCTTTTCCCTCCTATTGCAAGCGCAGCCTCTGATGTGACTAGAGCAAGATTGGAAAAATTGTATTTTATTCTTCTAAATGTGCTAGCATGGCATAACCTGTCAGGCTCCAGGGGAAAGATGATAAATGTTCAGGCTTTTTCCTGGATGGAGGAGAGAATGAATTACTCTCCTAAACAGCAAGTTGGCAGGACTGGCAGGGTACAGGTGAAGCAGCTGTAACTACTCTGCCTTCTTCTGTCATAGAGTAGCTGTAAACGCAAACTTAGTTTTTAATCTGCTAGATGAATATCTGACATTTTCCTACTAAAATGACTGATGTGTATAATTCTGTGTTCAAAAGACTACCCTCCAAGCACTGGAAGAATGTCAGTCACTACCTAGAAATGCTTTGGTTTGGCCCCCCCCCCCCCCCTTTTTTTTTTTCCTTTTTTCTAGTGGTGTTAGAGATGCGTGCTCTAACCAGGAGGTACAGGAGGCTCTGCCAAGACTGTAGATGGATGGCGAGGTTTAAGCTGCTTCTTGCAGAAGTCAGTGTTTTCCATGTTCCCTGAGGTAATCGACCTCCTTCGGGATTTGTAAGGAGTTCACTTGCTGCTGGAGGCGGTCTCAGGGTGGGGAGCACAAAGGAGAAACTTCATTTTGCAGTGATTTGGTAGGAAATAAGCAACTTTCCTCCAAAATGAAAATACTTCTGAAATGTCTGGTCTGCAGTGTAGATTGTAACTGTATTGCCTGGGACACAAGAGTTTCCTGCTGCATTACAGGTGTGGAGTTAGCAACAGTGCCCACGTAAGCTGTGCAGGCTGAGAGACCTGAGCTGCCAAGAGTGCATTTGGCACTGTTCAGGTGCCAGCCGGCCTGTGATACAAATGCTTCCGAGTTCCCGTTCACAGTATTGCACTCTGTGCAGGGTCAGTAATGTCCTGAGGCCCCTGAGCTTAGTTTATTAAGGATCAAAATACTAATGGCAGCTCAAACGTACTGCAGAAGTAGACTTTTCTGTCTTTAAAGCCTCCTAATTCATCAGCCACTTATGTTCACATTAACTGAGCTAGTGGCTTTAGAAAGCACTTCATCCTTTCCCTTCAGCAACACAGCAGGCACAATACTTGTGTGATCTCCAGCTTAATAGACTGGTTTCAGCAAATGCGTACAGCAACAGTAGGTGAGGATTCTCTGGCCTAACTTATGTAGGAGGTCAGGCAAGATTAGCTTAATAGTCCCTTCTGGCCTTTAAAGCCTGTGAAGAATATATCTCATTTGTTTTCTCCTGCTCTTTTCTTTCCCAAGACGAGGATCACTTTTCACCTGAAGCCGACGCCGCTGTTAGTGAGATGACCAAAGGCGCAGTCCTAGTGGCACAGGTACACGAGAGCTGCCTGGAAGTCTGGTTGCCAATTTGACTGCTGCTGTTGTCCTCTCTGCCCCCTCGCATACCGTGCGTGTTAAAATCGAAAACAAAGCCACAGCCTGTAAGTCTGGCTGCTGGGCAGGATTCTCGTCGAGCAATCTCGGGCGCTGAAAACTTCCTTGTGTGGCACCAGGACCACTCAGGACTGCCTGGCTGGGAAGGGATGAGTATTCCCTCTTGTTACTGATGCGGGCAGAGAGGAAGGGCACCTGGATGGATTTACAGAGCACAAAGTGGCCTGTTGTCCAGCGGATCAAATATTCACCTGGGTCTGCGCTGCTTTGCCAGTCTCAACAGTCTTTGCAAGACTGACATCCAGGACTTGGCCTCTGGCTGGCCGGAGGGAGAAGTAAGGGCATCCCAAAGGCTTCTGCATGCAGTGCCTGGTCTCAGCGAAGAGGCACTTGCCTCTTCCGAAGTGCCTCTGACAGTGGCTGTAGCTGTCCACGTAAGGCAGTTGGGACGAGTGGGAAGCCGATAGCGCTTGTGACGCTCAATCTCGCAGCTTCCTTGGGTTTTAGTGCAGTGCTCAAATGCATCACTAATTCTAGCAAGGGCACGGATTTGAGCGACCAGAGCGCACTTGCCAGCAGGGTGTCCCAGCTGCCTGGTGGCAGGAGCTACATTTCCACGAGCCTACGCTGAGTCTGAGGATCTGATATGCAGTGAATGATGCTAGCCTTGCACCCTGCACGGCTCAGACCAGAACTGCTGCACGCTAATGTTCTTCTGTGTTTCCAGGTCACAAATTATGACAGCGCAACAGGTCTGCCACTGATACAGCTGTGGAACTTGACGGGAGATGAGGTGGGTATGTTAACATGCCTATTTTTTCAACACTGATAAGGTATATGATTATGCAGACTTTTTATTGCTGGTTAGGAACTTGCTGATGCTTCTTGCTAGTAGTTTGTTCACCTTTCTACTTTTTTTTTTACCTCCTTTTAGGTGGTGTCGGTAAACAGAAGTCTGGTGGAAAGAGGGTTTGCTCAGTGGCTTAACTACTAGCGATGTCCTAGATGCCTCGACAACGCTTTCTACAGAGAAAAATAAAAGAAGAAATCTTGTTTTGCGCTGTTACAATTTGGTTTGGCAACCTTTCATAAGACAACCTGTTTACACCTATGTGTGGATTTTTGTGGTCCATTGAAACTCATCCTGCTCAACTGTTACCATTTCACTAGAAACATGTACCTCATCTGGGTGAAAGCTGGGGTGTTAAAAGCCATAATGACAGATACTGTAGCTTTAAAGCAAAAAATCCTCCCCGGCCTCTACTTAAAAGTTGAATGGAAAAAACCTTAATACCTGGGGGCTTGCTTGAAGCTAGCAAATGCCCCGAAATGTTAACTGTGGTTGCATTTTTGCTCAAGATGTATAATGCCCCGTGAACTTAGCGTCTGCTTTTCTTAAAAGCTACAACGGTTGTCCTTTTTTTAACAGGCTCTGCCTATGAAATTAATGAATGTTATTAAGGAATTTAATGTTTAGTTACGGATTTTTCTATATTGTGCCACTAACCTGCACAAATAACATTCATCTTGTGTCTCCCTTATGCCAGGAGGTAGATGAATTGCATTCGTTGCACTTACTGTGGCACATGTCTCACTGCAGTCATGGTTTTTAGGCTTGATACGCTTAAGGAAGAAAGCTTTTCTGTGCAGATGCTTGAAGTGCAGGGTATGTTACCACTACAATTTTTTCTCTGAAATGTCATGTATTTAAAGAAAAGAACTGATTGCCAAGCCCAATTGTAGTTTATATTTTTCTAGCTGTGCAAGTCTGTAAACATATATATAAAAAACCATTGTAATATTTTGTACAAGAAAAACACTGGAAACAAAGGGAACTTTACAGAAACTTTTTCACACCAAAATGTCCTATGTAGGTAGAACTGGTTTGGAGTGCATTAGGGTAGCCAACATACTTGGAGCATCTGAATGTTGGGAGTGTTTCAGCTCTGCTGTATACAGGATTAGTATTCCCTTAGATTGCTGTCTGGCTTGAATTGTGATCACTGCATTCTTTGCTATGTTGCTGTACAGATCTGTTTAAAAAAAAAAAAGTAACAGCTTGGCATTAATATTGCAGTGGTGTTCTCAATTTTTTTGTGTTCCTTTTTAGATTTCTATTACATATTTAAAATTTTGCTCAAGTAATTTAAGCCAACTTAATACTCTTAAACACACGCCCTCTAATGTATATCATTTTAGATATGTATTGAGCTGGGATTTATTGCTGGCAGAGAAGATACTTGCCAGGAAAATGTTGATGTAGTCAGTCCTCAGAAGTTTTTTCTGGTGGGTTCAGGGATGTCCTTACATCCTATGAGCTAATGTGTTGGTGCATCACATTTGGATAGTTGCCTACAAAAGCATTTGGTCCGATCCCTTCTGATATGGTATGGTTATATCTTTTTTTTTTTGAGTTCTCTACTATTCGGTGCTTATGATTTAATGTTCATGTTTGCAATAACATCCAATGAAACCTAAATTTGGTAACTCAGTTGAGTCTATAAAACATATATCCTTTTGGAATGTTTCTTTCCCTTTCAATTAAAGCTCGAATTTTAAGCCATCTTAATCAAACTGTGATGACTGAGAGCCTTCATTTCCTGACCTCTTGCGATGTAGGGTTGGGAAGGGAGCTCCATGGGCTAAACAGGTCCGATAAGATCCTGATGGCTTTTCAACAGATGTAGAAAGGTCAAGCTTCAAATCTCCTGGGTTTCCTTTTACTTCCAGCTGAAAACTGGGTTTATTTTTATGATGAATTACTTATTAGAAAGCCTTAGTCTGAGCACCGGTACTCAAGGCTGTTGAAACTGTTATATATTTGTGGAATTCATTTACTCTAGACTGGGGTTGTCCCTTTTGCCACACTTGTGTGTTGAAAAGTGAAACTTGGGAGTCTGTTGTGCGGGCTATAAAATCCCCTCTTTAAAATGTTGACCGGTTTCTTGTCCAAGCCAAGCAGTGCAATTTGGTGTCCTAGTGAACAGTTTGTCCTCACCCTGGTGTTGGAGCACCTTGCAACTGGGAAAGTCTACTCTTGCAGTAGAATGTATTCCACTGTGTGGAAAAGAAGCAAAGGCCTGGGCTGGACCGACTATGCTTGGGCTGCACAGAGCAAAGTGTGTTAAACTCAAAAGTACTGCTTTGGTGGTCTGTAGATGTGTACACATGCGCACACAGTTGTTCAGAGTTCCACATACTGGTCTTCCAGATCTCAAGGATTAAAACAAATCCGTTGGGTTCACTGCAGAGTATACGTACAACCCATAGATGCTCTGGCTACAACTTGGTGCTGCTTAGGCAAGTGATATGTGAAGAATAAAACATCGGGGGTTTTGGTGGGGGAGTAGTGGGTCTGGACGTTAGCGCAGTTCGAGAATGTCCATCCTTACTGCTTCTCACCCCAGGAAGAAGGTTTCACTTCACAGGGTTTCTCAGTCCTTGCTAGGCTCCAGTATCCGCTGAGGGATGCCTTTCACCCTCAGGCGTGATCTCCCAGGTAGAAATTTGGTAGCTGGCTTCTTGCACTGTGGGTGGTTAACGTTACTGATAGCCTGAGCACCTGAGTGGGGTGTGTGTGTGGCATGCTGAGCTCTCTGCCACGGTTGCAGGCAGCCTGTCTGGATTTGCTGTTTCAAATTGCCTGCCAGTCGTCTTTCCTCGGACAGAGTTTCTGGCCGAGGGGAGGAAAAAAGCTGCCATGTATCTGTGAAGGAGGTTGTCTGTCCTTCAGCTCTGTAACTTGGGTTCAGCAGCTCCAACAGTGCCTTACTGAGTACCTTCCCTGCTAGGTGAGGTCTCCCCCAATTAAACCAGTTCTCTTGGGCAGGAGCCAACCTCCTGAGGAGGGTTTGCGTTTCAGCCTTAGGGCGGTGTGACCTTGTAGCTCTCTCCTGCCAGTGCCTGGCGTGGTGGACAGGCTGGAGATGAAAGGTCAAGAGAAAATGAAGAGCCCTGCGCTCCGGTGTCAGTCTGATGCAGGTGCAGTGCCCAGAGGAGTTCGCTTGCATGTCTTCTGAATTTGTCTCCCCAGCTTTTTCTTTACTGAGGGAAGCTTTGTCCCCTGGGGCTAGATTCATGCTGGGCCGGAGAACTACAAACTGTCAGTGGTTGTGTGAGGAGGAGAGAACTGTTGCAGCTTTCTCTAGCTGCGACCTGGCCAGAACATGGGAGTATAAAATAATAAAAGCGTGGAAGTGGCTGGGCTGGGGCTTCGCTGGGGTGAGCCGCTTGCAGGGAAGGTGCAGCTCTGCACGGGGTGGGTAACGCCGCAGCCCCCTCCCTCCTGGGAAGATGCTGGTCCCTCACGAGCATGGTACTGTGCAGGTACTGTCTTATCCTTCTCCACCTCACACCAGTGCTCTTCTGACTCATTGTGAACAGACTTTTTTTCTGCTCTGAAGCCTGTCCCGATGCTGGAGTCTCGCTGAACAGGTGAAATGGAGCTGTTGTCATCCCGGTGGGATGTAGGAGCAGGGTGGCTGCAGTCCAGGAGGCTTGCTTACTGAATGTCAAAGTAGAAGAGGAAGAACAAAATTCAGAACGACAGTCCTGAGGTGGTAGCACCATCCCAAGGGAATGCAGATGCTGCAGTTTTAGGGTTTGGAAGCAAATGGGTCTCCCTCAGCTGTATTCCCATATCCCAGAGAGCTTTCCAAGATACAGTCCATAGTCATCAGATTCAAACAAACGCATGTTAGTTTGGAAGTGGTGGGGTTTTTTTCCTCAAGAGCTTAGAGCAGCCCTGGACTATTTAGTCTGCGCGCATGGGGGTGAATGTGTTACTTTATATTGTTCACGACAAAGTTTAACTCATCTCGAAGCTGGTGTTTTCCCTCGCTTTGAGGGGTGTGTCGAAGTCAGGAATCGGCAGTAACTGCTGGCAGCTGGTGTGGGGAGCGCTCCTGTTGTCTGCTCTGTGTCCCTCGCTTTCCTCTGGCTCTGCAGCATGGAAAAACATCCTGTTCCCTATTTGTGTTGTAAGCTGCCTATTTTTTTTTTAAGCTGTAGCAAATAGAACATTGTAGGGTAAGATTAACCAAAATAAGGAGGTGTTGGCAAGTAACAAATAGGCAACCCTTCTTTCTTTAAAATCAAAAGTCTCAGCCTGAACTGATGCATTAATAGCTTCAGGTGTGTGGGGGTTTTTTGTTTGGGTTTTGTTTTTTTGTTTTGGGGTTTTGGTTTTGTTGTTTTTTTCATTATGGACAAGGGTGAATGGCATTGCTGAGGTGGGGGAATTGGATATGGACTGCTTGGAAAAGAGCAGGGGGAAAAGTACAGGTCAGAAAAGGAACAGGGGAGGTTGAAACAAGGTAGCTGTATTTGCATCTTCCTTTCCGAGATGCAGTGGTGGTGCTTTGTGCCCCATCAGACCTCAGGAACGTAGCTGGGGTGGGCTTTGAAGGGGTCACACTGCTTGTAATATCAGCCACGTCCCCAAAGCAGCTCTATAATTCTTGCCCGCAAACCTGAGATTGAGCATACGTGCATCTGAGCTAAGCCGTCCCGTGGGGTTAGTTTGACTGAAGCCATTCAAAGGGGTTTTCCCCTTTGAAAAGTGGTAATTTTATTACGGGTAAAATGAATGAGGTCTCTGGAGATGCCTAATTTATAACTTCCGCAGGGAAAGCTTCCCGCCGGCCGCGAGGCACGCTCCGGCATTCCCCCGCCGAGCAGCCCCTGGAAGCCCAGACCTCCCCTCTTCGGGCTCTTTCCGAGGATGAGGGGTGCTTCCTACGAGCCTTCCTTGCTTCCCAGCCTCTGCCCCCTCATCGTCCTGCCCTGGGCAGCCCAGCAGGAGCTTCTCCCCGGGGCAAGCGGCACCTTCCTGGCAGACCCTCTCGAGCAGCGGGGCCAGTCCTTAGGCAAAGCCCGGAGATGATTTTCCTTCGGCACGTGGACTCAAAGGCTCCTTAGTGAGGGAGGAGGGGAGGAGCAAAGAGAGTGTTTTTGGAGCAGATGGAGAATAATGGTGCCCCTGTCCGATACTGGCACTTGGAGCACCGGCACGAGGAGCGGTTCGGCCCCTTCCCTCTCACGGCCACATATGCAGCCTGCTCGCCGCGCGGCAGGGAACCTGGCACTGCAGTTCCATCGTGGAAACTTCATTGGCAGTGGGTTTTCCCGAAAAAAAACAAACAAAAAGAATCCAATGGAAACTTTATTTTTACTTCCCTTCTACTGTGTGACACAAATCTATCGGGTCCTGTCTCGGTGCTGTCCCTAGGAAGCCCGTGTGTCGGAGGCTGCTGAGCTAGAATTAAAGAACATGTGTCTTGCATTTAGTTTATTGCCTCGGGGCTGTGTTTTGGCTCCAGTCACCTCTGTTTCCTCTCCTCTTCCTTCCCTACCCCCTTCAAAAGAAAAACCAGCCACAATGCAAAGCAAGAGGAAAAAAATCCGGCTGCACTGGGCAACAGCGGGGATGATGGCAGCCGCGGTGAGTGTCAGGGCTTGGGCTTTTTGCCAGGGGAAACGTGAACGGTTCTTGTAGGACAGACGTGCTGGGGCTCTGCTATGTGAGACCGGTCACCGCAGCGATCAGACTGGAGGTCTGCCTGGCCCATACCCACTCTGGCAGTCCAGGTAATTTGGGCAAAAGGTACAAAAGAGGGATCTCCTACAGAGCGGTTTTGCCCCGACACGCTCCTGGTTTCCATCTGTGAGCAGTGCAGGGACTTCTGAGCCAAATGCTGCACGCAGTGTTGCGCTTAATAGACACATATAAACTACCTCTGGTGAATTTGTGTAATGGTGTTTTGAGTCCATTTGTCCTTCTGACCTTCACGACATCCTGTGGCAATATGTCCCACGACTTAATTACGTGTGGGTGAAAAATGTGCTTCCTGTTTGCTTTCTAAATTGCCTGAAAGCATCCCTGGCTAATCCATCGTCCTGATACCACGGAAAGGTGAGTAATTCAGAAAGAGATAGCCAGAATGATGGTTTTGGATGAATGAAGGGGACTGGAGGGGAACCCAGCTGAGCCTCTGGTTGTAATTAAGCTGGGAGAAAAAGAAGTTAAATTTCTAGTGGATACAGGAGCAACATTTTCGGTGTTAAATACTTGTAAAGGAGAAATTGGAACAAAACCAGCAAACATAGTAAGAGCCACAGGGAGGGAAGAAAACAGACCATTCCTGCAGCCCCTGGGTTTGAAATTTGGAAATAAAATAATTACACATGAATTCTTGTATGTACCAGAATGCCCGATACCCTTGTTAGGAAGGGATTTGTTATCCAAATTAAATGCACAAATTGTTTTTGAGGATGGAGAACTCTTTTTTAAAAAAATACCTGAGTCAAAACCGGGAGAAATCCTGATGATACAAGAAAAGGTGGAGGAGCAGGAAATTCCACCAGAGGTGGATGCTGCAGTGATCCCTACAGTATGGGAAACAAATATTCTTGGTAAATCAAAATTAGCAGCACCTGTGAAAATAGATTTAAAAGAAGGTGCAGGAACAGTAAAAATTAAACAATACCCAATCAAACCGGAAGTTAGGCAGGAATTGAAGAAATTGATTGATAAATTTTTAGAGTATAAAATTTTGGAAGAATGTGAATCTGAATATAATACTCCTATTTTATCAGTTAGAAAACCCTCGGGTGAGTATAAGTTAGTGCAAGATTTGAGAGCAGTAAATCAAATAACCAAGGACATATATCCTGTGGTTCCAAATCCTTACACATTGTTAACAGCATTAAAGGAGACTCATTAGTGGTTTACAGTGCTTGATTTGAAAGATGCTTTTTTGTATACCCTTGGAAAAGGAAAGCAGAAAGCTGTTTGCTTTTGAGTGGGAAAATCCACAAACTGGACGAAAAATGCAGCTGACATGGACAAGACTACCCCAAGGATTTAAAAACAGCCCGACGATCTTCGGAAACCAGCTGGCAAAGGAGCTTGAAATCTGGAAACAGGACAAACCGAGGCCTGAACATTTACTTCTACAATATGTGGATGATATACTGATTGCTACAGAAGAAAGAGTCACCTGCATACAGGTAACCATTGACCTTTTGAATTTTCCAGGACTAACTGGGTACAAGGTATTCAGGAAGAGAGCCCAAATAGCATGTCAGACTGTGATATACTTGGGCTTTGAGATTTCAAAAGGACAGCGACAACTGGGAAAGGATCGCAAAGAAATCATTTGCAGTATACCTGAACTGAACAATATCCATGAACTCAGAGCATTTTTGGGAATGGCAGGGTGGTGTCGCCTTTGGATTATGAACTACGGTCTAATAGCTAAACCGTTATAGGAGGCCCAAAAGAACTCTTCCTTTGTGTGGGGTCCAGAACAGCAAAGGGCCTTTACAGAGTTAAAACGCGCTTTAATGTCTGCACCCGCTTTAGGCCTCCCTGATTTAACTAAAGATTTCCAGTTGTTTGTTCATGAAAGACAACGCCTGGCACTTGGTGTGTTAACCCAGGAGATGGGAAGCTGGAAACGACCAGTCGGTTACTTCTCCAAACAACTGGACACAGTGAGTAAAGGGTGGCCAAATTGTCTTCGAGCAGTAGCTGCTACAGTAATGATCATACAAGAAGCTCGGAAATTGACTTTGGGAAAAACAATAACAGTCTATGTCCCACACATGGTGAAAACTGTTCTAGAACAAAAGGGGGGACACTGGCTATCTCCGAGCAGAATGATGAAGTACCAGGTAATATTAACTCAACAAGATGATGTAATTTTAAAAACAACTAACCTGGCAAATCCAGCTGTGTTTTTAAGTTCCATACAGGAAGAAGGACAATTGGAACATGATTGCCTGGCTGCTATTGAGTATGTTTATTCCAGTCGTGAAGATTTGAAGGATGTACCATTGGAGCGACCGGACTGGGAACTGTATGCGAATGGCAGCAGCTTTGTGGAGCAAGGAGTCCGATACGCTGGGTATGCGGTAACAACAGACACCACAGTTATAGAAGCAGAAGCATTGCCAAGTACCACCTCAGCTCAGAAAGCGGAACTTATTGCTTTGATTTGAGCTTTAGAACTAAGTGAGAAGAAGAAAGCAAATATCTGGACAGATTGAAAGTATGCTTTTGGAGTGGTACATGTCCATGCAGCATTGTGGAAAGAAAGAGGATTATTGTCCTCCCAGGGATCAAATATTAAACACCAAGATGAAATTTTACAATTATTACAAGCAGTTCAGAAACCAGATCAGGTAGCAATCATGCACTGTAAAGCACATCAAATTGGAAACATAAAGGAAATGGCTGGAAATAATTTAGCCGACCGAACGGCAAGAAAGGTAGCAAAGGGACGAGCATTGCAAATGGCATTAATTCCCTCCAAAACAGTAACTCTCCCTAAGGAAGAACCAAAATACTCAGAGGAGGATGATAGGCTAGGTCAAGTATTAAATGCTAAGAAAAACCTAGCCGGATGGTGGGTAACACCTAAAGGACAGGTAGTAGTTCCACCCTTTTTGATGAGAGAAATAATTCAGACAAAGCATCAGGAGTGTCACTGGGGAGCAGAGGCCTTAGTAACTTCCTTACAAAAACCAGTGGTATCCCTCAGAATGTTAGGAATAGCTAAAATAATAACTGCAAAATGTGAAGTATGTTTGAAAAACAATCCAGTGATCAGGAAAAAGGTTCAAATGAGTCGAATAAAATCTGGTACAGAGCCTGGAGATTATTGGCAAGTAGATTTTTCAGAACTACCTAGGCAAAATGGGTATCGGTACATCCTGGTGGGGGTTGATACTTTTTCAGGATGGCCAGAAGCTTTTCCCTGTCGTTCTACACAAGCAAAGGAAGTAGTAAAGTGGTTACTACGAGAAGTAATTCCAAGGTTTGGAGTTCCTATTGGAATTTCTTCTGACAGAGGTCCACACTTTGTTGCAGAAGTAGTCCAAAATGTTAGCAAAATTCTGGGTATCACATGGGATTTGCATACCCCATGGAAGCCACAATCCAGTGGAAAAGTAGAAAAAAAAGGAATTAAACCTTAAAAAGGCAGATAAGTAAAGTTTGTCAAGAGACTAATTTAAAATGGCCTCAAGCGCTTCCATTGGCATTATTGCGAATCAGAGTACAGCCAAAGAGTGGAACCTCAGTCAGTCCTTATGAATTATTGTATGGGAAACCTTATGAATCTCCAGAACCAAACCCGAACATGCATGTAAAAGGAAAACAGGATGTGTATAACTATTTGCTTTCCTTAGGAAAAACTTTGACTGCAGTTCAGAGAGCAGTGGTGTGAAACAGACCATTACCCCTGGAGGTTCCGGTGCATGACTTTCAACCAGGAGACTCTGTCTATGTGAAAACGTGGACTTCCGAACCCCTGCAGGAACGTTGGAAAGGACCCTTCCAGATACTGTTAACCACCTTTACGGCTATTAAAATTGCAGAATCGGATGCTTGGATACACTACACCCGAGTGAAGAAGGCACCTACTCCATGGAAGATTAGTAGCCGTGATCCAAAGACTTTAAAACTGACTCTGAAACATGTCTAATTTTTTTATATCTGTTTGTGGTTGTTCTCTTTATATTAGCTCGGCAGATAATGATGGTGGAAACCCGGACTGATTTGATGATTAGGAACAAAAGACAAGTAGAAACAGAACAACTGATTGGCATTCCTGAAAAAAAAAACGTCTGAAGAAAATGTAATGTTAAGATTGATTAAGAGATTTGCCAGCTTGCAAAATGTTACCCAAATTACTGCTTGTTTGCCGATACCAAGAGCGGTGGGGGAATCTATTCCTTGGGGAATTTTAACTATGAATTTAACTACCCTGGAACATAGAAACAAAACCACCTATTGCAAACAAAGGCCAGGGACTAAATGGTCTGAACAGGTAAAGATCATCAGAAAACAATGGAAATAGATGGGCAGAGAAGAAGATTGCTTGAAATTATTAAATTATCATTTTATACCAGCCTCCTCTATAGGAGACATGTTTACGGTAGGTAGTCCTATGAGAGGAGACATGTTTACGGTAGGTAGTCCTATGGGTTGGTGTTCATATGATGTACGAGTCAAAAGCAATGAAAGCCGGAGCGTCATAGAATGAAAATGTGGTGAGACCAATCAAACCATAGCAGAAAAAACAGTTAGCTGGGGTTCAGTATGGTCTATGACCATATTGTCTCAATCTCAATATATGGCCAAAACTTCTCGGTGCTTTACTTGGGATGGATCAGTTAATACAGCCTGGCCATCAGTAGATGACAGGGGGAGTTCATTATGGGAAAAAGAAAATTTAGTATCTCGGTAAAGATGTGGAAAAAAATGTATTATTGTAGTAATAAAGACCCAGCAATCGAAAGAATTTTTCTTTTAGCTACGACCTTGAAATATGGCTATTTGTGTAGAGGACTCAAAAATGATTTCAAATTAACTAAAACTATTTGAGAAAATATGTCAGAAGATTGGCTAGGAAGAAATTTTTAGTGGATTGGGATAGAATCTGAGCTCTTGGTTATGGTCTATAATCAAAACTCTGTTTCTGTTACTAATTGTCTTTTTGATGATCATGCTACTATATACTTGTCTGAAGAGACAATTTACCAGTAGAATTGCAGTCAATCGCATGATCATGAGAGAGATTCCAATTGTTCCACCAGAATGTAGTCCACCACCAGAATATGCCGAAACAAATACTGACTCTCAAAATAGTAGCAGATAAATGACATGTAGATGATGTGAAAGTATTGAAATAATTTTCAACACTTTCAAAGGGGGGAAATGTTACTGATTTGCCATTGATTTGTTATTAGTTAGAATTAATCATATTCAATTTTAATATTTTAGCAAAATTATATGTATGTTGCATTTTATATATTTAACCAATAACCAGTATCTGCTGTGAAATCCCCTGTATAGCCCTGTATCAAGGCCGGAGAAATTGGCTAAAATCATCTAGTAGGAACATTTAGAACTTAGATAACGAGATAAAAGAAGTTAAAATCTGATCATGAAAGAGTTTGGTTTGACTAAAAAGTAGAAAATTGTGAAGCGTAAGTATGGGAGTGTTAAGTTTGAAATGTAGCCTTAGGAACTTAGGAGCTTAGAAAACGTATAATGTGTAACCATAAGAATTTAAGTATTGTTCAAAATCACTTAACCACAGAAGTTTTGACAAAGATTGGTAGTCTTGTAGTGTTTGTTTTAAAGGCTAAGGAAACCGTTAGGGACACCAGCTTGCTGCTTGGAAACACCTGAGAGGTCAAGAAGCGGACGAGTGAGGAAGACTACGAAAGACCACCAGAGGACTCTAGAAGACCACCAGAGACCTTTAGTGCGCCTGCGTGATGGACATTAACATATGCAAATGATTTCCTGGAAATCTGATGAATATGTAAATGACGTCTTTGTAATCTTATGAATATGCATGAGTAAGTTCAATATAAGGTGTGTTGTTTTGGTGACAGGTGTGCGTGGTTCGTGAGAGGACTCGCCCGCGCACCCAGCCGTCAATAAAGAAGGGTCTGCTTATCTACACTAAATTGGTGTTGATAAGTTTTTATTCCGAGATTTCGGTAACATTCTCAAACCCCGTCTCTGCTCCAGGCACACCTCTAGCAGAGCCTCAGTGCTTGCTGTCTTACAAGAAAACCAAAGCTGAAAGCAGTGAGGCTGCCGACAGCAGAATGTGAGAATGAGAATTTCCTCCTTTGGTTGTACGGTGTCATGCATTATAACACAGCTAGCAATGCAAATAGTGACCAGTTTAATCTTTGAAAATGTAACCTTTTGTAATCGAGTCTCTCTGCTTTCTCTGTGCAAGGGTGCAGGGAGATGGGAGAGGGAAGGAGGTGTGATCCATACCGAGGACTTCAGCCTAATGGCGTGGTTTACATAACTTGCTTCCTACATGCTTTCCTCTCTGACAGCTGTGAAAATATAAATCAAGAAAATGTGAGAGAAAACTCCTCCTTGTTTGGCAAGGTTGTCTGGGTGTGAACGAGTTAATGCGCTGTTGTGGTATTAAGCGCTGCAGTGGTTTACTTTTCCCTGAGACCTGGAGTATGGCCTCTGAAGATGTTATTACAATAGAGTTGTTAGCATGAGAAAAGGTGGTTTTCTCGCCATGGGTTCATTTTGGGCGGATTTGGAAGTCTGTGTGGAGCTGGGGCTAAGGCCAGAGTCAGGGGATGCAAGGAATTTTGCTTGTATGAAAGCGAAAGCTTAGTTAATTTAGACTTGGCATACAGTTTGAATTGTATTGTTACATCTGTTGGACATTGATATGTAGATTTAATGGTCAATAGGATACATGGATGGTCTATTCTTAAAGTATTTGCTTTGCAGAAAAGTCATTTTTTGGTTTGACAAGTTGTTAGCCTTTCACATTTTTTAGCACTGTATTTCCAGATTCAATATTTGTGAATTGGTTACGTTTTATGAAATGAAGGGACAGATTTGGACTCCTATTTACATTCTAGTCTGTAATAGCTGGAGTTCCCGAAGCATTGTAAGATGCAGTAAAATAGAGAACGTGTTGGCATTTTTTTGACGGTTGCTAACCTCACTGTTCCCTTTCAAAGCGATTCTGAGCTCTAGACCTGGTGTGAAAGAGCTTGTAGCTCATTATAGTCTTCTTCCTATCTAAGTTACCTGGATGTACCTTGGAAGAAGTTCTTAACTTGAATCTACTGAGTTACAGCCCTGCGTGTGTGCACAGTATAGCCGAGGAAGAGCGCATGACGTGCTGGAGAGCAGCACGACTCATGAGGGAGGTACGGCTTTTTCTCGGTAGCACGTGGACCAGAGTTGTCAGAGCAACTGAGCTGAGCTTGCTCCCCTGCTGGCTTCCCCAGCTCCACAGCTATGAGGAAAGCACGTGCAACTGAGCATTAGATTAGCTGCTATCAAGCTAGCTCACCAGTACTGCCACAGCTCCTGAAAAACTAGGAGGGTCTGACAGCTAGTCAAGCCTGAGAAGTTCAAAGCAGTGGTCAGGTCTGGGGCTGAGAGCGAAACCACGGGAAAGTGCTACTGCAGAACGAATCTGAACAGGAACCAGCAAGGCACGGAGTGCAACGAGCTCCACAAATAGGAGTTTTCATTTGTCCAATTTCAACAGGCAGTAGCTTCTTTGAAGTATTTCTGATAAAAGCATTACTCGCGCTCATGCTGCCTGTTGATGACACTTTTCATTTACGTCATTTTTTTCACCCTCGTACTCTCTAGAGAAGTTCCCCATTACTCGCACTTGAAATGCTGCATTTGACAAAACGTCCTCCGTCCCATAACAAACAAAAGATTTGCTCAGCCTAACATTCAGCTAAGCTCCCGTGGACCTGCTTCATCTCCTACCTCTAACTCCTTGACAGCACTTTCAGTGGTGTCGAGATCCAGACCGCTGTGAAACAAACAGAGAGTTAGTCCCACCCCAGCCAAAAAGCAACAGAGCTACGTTCCTTGTAAGAGTTTAAACAACAACAAAACATCATTCCCATTGCACAGAGAAAATACTTAGCAGGCAGATGAATTCCCAGTTTATTGTTCTTAAAAAACATCCAGTCTTCCACAAGGACTGTTCCTTTTCAATTTTCTGCCCATTTGTATTTTGTGCATCTGAGGATACAAAGGATGAGAGATCAGATCTTTTCAGTCAATCCTCACTAACCTTTAGGACTGGGGTTTTTGACAAGGTGCCCTCAAACCAGCACCTCTCTCTTCCAGCCTATCGCAATGCCATTCTGCTCAAGGGACTAAAAGAAGGAACCGGCAGGACGTGTCTCTCAATCCCCTCCACAGTGCAAACCTGCAGAGGAACGGGCCTTCACAGCATTGGAGCTAGGCCCTGTGATGCTGGGAGTTGTGTACTGCCTGCATCAAACTGTGTTCGCACCTATTAACGACATCTTTTGTAAGCCAGCTTCTCAAAAGTTGTTCATTGCCAGGTATCGGCCCACAATACAATGCACAGGGAGAGAGAAGGTCTCAAAGAAAAGCTGAACCCATTAAGAAGTAAACAAATGTCGCACAAGTGTCACTTGGAAATAAGGAAATAGGGTGGAGTGTAAGGAATTACGGCATGCAAGTATTCGCTGGTATATGGTCTGGCAGGCAGCCACTCTCATATCCTCCACATTCAGGGGCCCCAGCCAGAACTCGGTCAGAGATGAGAACTTTCCTTCCTCTTCAGAAAGGCCCTCTCCTTGCTTAATATGGAAGAAGTTAATGAAAGGAGTTACACAGCGCGCCACAGCAGAAGGACAGATATCACCCACCCAAGACTTACGCTGTGGTCATGAAGTCTTCAGGAATCAGCAGGGACACAAAAGTACGATTCAGGAAGGGACGCTGAAGCGGCGATGAGGGGAAGAGGGTGGAAAGAATGGAAGAAAGCAAGGCGCGATGACAGGCTGCCAAACTCAAACAAATGCAGTGCTCTCTCTACCATCGGGAGATCAAACACCTGCAGGCTGCTCAGAAACGTACGCACACTACTGGCAGTGCTGTCCAAAGGGATTACGCTGAGGGAAAGAGCTCGGTCACAGACAAGAGCAACGTTTCAAGCATCTTCTGAACACCACACGACACCACAAGACAGACAACACGCCTTCCTCTCCAAAATCAACACAGAGAACAAAACAAGGAGGAAGGTTAATCCTCCTGGATCTGACACTATTCCAGCAGAATGCTAATAAGCAAAGCTAAAGAAACAACTGCATTTCAATTCATCCCAAAATAAAGTCATGTGGCAGAATTTCAAAGACTCGGCCTACTTCTCCAAAGGAAAAAGGAGACTAGTGTGGCACGAGATTTAATGCAGCTTCGGGTCTGGAGACAGCCTAATTGGCGTGGTGTTCATAGCACAGTCTCTTCAATTCTGCAGCAGCTAACAACAGTCACTTCCAGAGTAAAGCCAGGCCCTGGCAATGCCTGTACACATCTCGTTGCAAAAGCAAATTCACTTACACTCATAAAACCACTCTCTAGGTCCCTGGCTGCCGACCCCAAACGCGCTCCCCCGCAGGAGCTCCCCGGACCCTGCTCGGGGCACCAGGGCTGGGCTCAGGAAGGAGTTTTTCCCCCGGGCAGATTGGCACAGGTCCCGGGGGGGTTCGCCTTCCTCTGCAGCACTGAGCACAGCCCCTTGCCGGGGTCCTCGGGGCCATTTCTGGCCAGCGAGTCCCTGCTGTTGCAGGAGCAGGAGTCCAGCTGTGCCCTCCAGCCCTCCGCCTCTCTTCCCTGGGCCAGCTTGGCAGGGGAACCTCACGTCTCCAGGTCACCTGCAAAACAAGGAGCCTCAAGGAAGCCGACTTTTCCCTGCTGCTTTTAAGCTGGCACACTTCCGTGGGGAGAAGAGAAAGCCTGGGGGTGGGGGTGGGTGTCTTAGCTATCTATCTATCTCTCTAAATCTGCTGGGAGGGAATGAAGATGAGGGAGCCAGGCTCTTCTCAAGAGTGCCCACTGAGAGCACCAGAGGCAACAGGCACAAATGAAAACACATGATATGCTCCAGCTGCACATGAGAAAACAACTTTTTCCTGTCTGGGTGGTCAAACACTGGCACAGGTTGCCCAGGGAGTTTGCGGAGTCTCCGTCCTTGGCGATGTTCAAAACCCAAGGGCACGTTGTCCTGGGCAAGCTGCTCTAGGTGAGCCTGCTTGAGCAGGCGGGTTGGACCAGAGGAACTCTACAGGTCCCTTTCAACCTCCACCCTCCTGTGTGAGTCTGTGCTTTGGTTTCACTCCTAAAGCACCTGAACTCAACCCTGATGCCTGCGGGAAAGGATGCTGGGACAAGGCAAGATCCCAGACTCCTCCCCGAGGACTCACCACAAAACCCCATCTACCTAGTCCAGAATATCGTATGGCAGACACACTCAGAAGAGAGAAAAGATCCTTTTATTGCAAACATCAACTGCGGCGGGGGGCGGGCCCGGGAGTCACAGGGCTTCAGCCCGTAACAGGGAAACGGCACCTACAACGACAGAGTCAGAGAGCACTGATAAACCCATGAAGGCAGGAATAGGCATGACTTGGTTCCCCTTTCTTTGGGGAACACCGTTGACGAGGAATTGTTCATAGCCCAGAAGAGAGAGCTATGGCTGGCATCAACCAGGGGATGGCTCTGGCACCTTATCCCCACGGGTAATGCACTTGGAGACCTGCATGCGTGCACAGATGCACAGGGCCCCTGTGCCACGCAGCAGGGCTCGATGGGGAGCCCCTGGGGAGCGGCCATGGAGTTATTTCCAAGCCCCACGCAGCACCGTCCCTTGCCAGCGGGTCGGACTGACTTGGAGCAGCGCTGAGAGTTGGGAAAGATGGGCAGCAGAGCCTGGTACACACCTGGGCTTCCTGACCTGCTGGACCTTCCTGCTTCTTTTAAGTCCCCATCTCCTTCTCTCTTCCTTCTTTTCTTTTCTCGTTGGCATTCCTTCTCCTCTGCCCAGGCCTGTTTTCTCTTTCTTTTCTTTCCGTTTTCCTTCTCCTGGGGGGAGCCTGCAAACCTTTCCATCCCACAGTATGATTAGGTAGGTAAAGCCAGGATCAACTAGAATCAGTTCTTGATTTACCCAAAGCTGACTCATTTCACCTTCTTTCCTCTGAAACGCTCTTTAGTCCTTCTGTGCATCCCAGGGAGTCTACTGTGCTCCCTGGGGTGGCTGGAGCCAAAGCAACGGGTGCCTACAACAGAAATGTCAGAGTCAGCAGGTGGCAAGGGACACCCTGGAGTAGCAGGCGACTGTTTGGCAAAATGCTGCCTTAGCCCTACAGAGAAGATCCCTCTGGCTGGTTTGCATTAGCCCATTCTTCCAAGGGCCTCACTTTGGAACACAGGGTTCACACGGGTGTGTGACACTCGGTTCGTTTCTGGCAGCTCAACAAACACGGGGATACCGTGTCTCGGGTAGGAGGGTAGCCCCTGATGGAGCTGCCATACCTGTGACGTTTCGGACTCCACCACCGCGTCTCCCCCAGCTTCTTTGAGGACATCCAGCAGAGAAGCGGGTGGTGTGTGCAGCAAGGCTTCTGCCTGGTGGTCCTTGTCTGCTCTGCCTGCAGGGCCACTTTGCTCTTCCAAATGCAGGTCTAGAAAGGAAAAGCACGTGCAGCAAAGTGACTCCTTGGAAGTAAAGCACACCTAAAGCAAAACCCACCCAAAGCCCTACACCAGCTGTCTTCTCGACATTGAGGTTTCTGGTAGCCCAAGCCCCAGCCTGGGACAGCCCTCAGTTCCTCCTCATACCTGTGGCTCTGTCCATGGGGGCTGCCGACTCCCCGGCTGATGGACAGGAGCGGCCAGCCATCTCCTCCACAAAGATGTCACCGCAGTTTTCAATGAGAAACGCCACCAGCACGTTCACCTGCACACATCAAACCCTCAGTCTCAACCCAGGTGCCTGAAAATGTATCACACAGCCTTTCCCACTCCCGACCCTTGCCTCTGCGCAGGAGGCTGTGGTTGTGGGGCTGCTCTTGCAGGCAGCCACCCCACCAGCATTCGCTCAAGAGAGGAGGCAGCCAGGGACCTCTGAGCAGCCAAGCTCGGATGGGCCGGCAAGGCTGCAGCCGGCTGCTCAGTACAGCGCACCTTCTCAGTCACCGCCAGCATGGCCTCGAGGGGGAGCACGTCCTCGTTAGGTGGGCTCAGCAGATTTGGCCCAAGGCAGATGGCCAGGTTGCTGGCGGTCATTCTGCTGCTGGAGGCGTTGTGGCCGATGTGCTGGAGGAGGGCCAGCAGCCGCTTGAGGAGGACGAGATTGGCTCCAGGCAACTTCTTGGCCACCCTGAGGGAACAGGAACTCAACGTTAATAGAGCAGATGTTGCCCACAGCTGTCCCCAAAGCTTGCCCAAGGCAGGTGGGTTGCGCAGCTTTCCGGGTGCTCTCAGCCAGCGGCCAGTGCTCCTGCGCTTCAGGAAGGAAGCACGGCGTTGCTTCCCAGCTCCTCATTTCACCCAAGCCCAGGCAAGGGAAGGCTCCCTGTCCGTGCCCTTTCCCCCGAAATCTAAGCCCACCCCAGCAAAAGCAAGCTGTCAGAAGACACAGCTTTTTAAGGAGACCGTCCCTTTTCAGGCAAGTCCCAGGCCTCTACCAGTCCCTCCTCAACAGGCAGGCTGCTGCCCACACTTACGCTTTCAGCTCTTCAACCTTCTCCTCCTTGCCGCTCTTCTGCATTGCTGCCATCCAGTCCTCGTAGAGGTCTGTCACGAGGAGCTTGGCGGGGATGCTTCGGAGGAAGTCCTGCAATGCCAGGGGCTCCAGGTGAGCCTCTAAACACTCCAGGCCAGGCAGGAGCTCTTCCAGCTGCAGGTCAGAAGCGCTCACCTTCAAGATGACGGCCAGCAGCAGCGCAGGCTGGCTGCCCAGGTCGACATCCGCACCGTGGTCCAGGGCCTCCCGCAGCTCACGAAACTCTGTCCTGCCGGCAGCTCTTCGGAATATCCCTTCTGTCGACGGTCCTTCCTTGTGCAGGACAGCCAGCATCTCCTGCAGGAGGGGCAGGAGGACAGTTGCTTGGCTGAGAAGCTGCCTTCCAACAGCAGTGACCAAAGCGCTGCCCCACATCCTGCTCCTTGCCCCCCGCAAAGGGGGCTGGCACCAGAAGCGTCTTCTGGGGGTGAAGGGCCCAATCCCCCATCCCCGGAGCTCCTGGGGACACCCACCTCCCCTCTGGAGCAGCGGGAGGGAGGGCTGGGGACCCCCTGCCCAGGCTGGCTTACCTGGATGGGCCGGGGCAGGGAGCCGTCCTCCCCGCAGAGGGCTGCCAGGGGCTGGCCAAAGAGCGCCCTGCTGCAGCCGGAGCCCACCTGCCCTGGCGCCTGGGCAGCGGCCAGGGTCCTCCGATGAGCAAAGGGCCAGGGCAGCCCCATCCTCTTCCTCCTCCTGATGGTGTTCCCTCCTTCCGAAAAGGAAAATGGAGCAAGAGCGTGTCAATGGAGACAGCCGGGCCAGCACTCCCGGAGCCTGCCCTGCCTGCAGCACGGTGCTGAGGGCTGAGGCAGGATGGGCAGGGAGCCAGCAGCTGGAACCACAGCTCCAGCTCAGCGGCTCCAGCTCGGAAGCTCTTGAGAGCCGGCATGCCACCGGGACAACCTGTCCCAGCCCTCGCCCTGCCCTCCTCCAAACTGTGGGCAGCAGGAGAGGCTCTGGGTCCCCGCAGAACCACATCCAGCGGCTGCTGCCCAGCAGGTGTCCTTGCTCGTCCAGGTGACGTCCTCCCTTGGGGTGCCGCACCTGCATGGAGACACTCAAAGGACAAGTGAGCACAGCTCAACCATTTGCAGGACAATGTGCTTCTTTCCAGAACTCACCTGGTGAGCCGCAAAGTCCCCCAGCTTTGATAGATGGGGCTGTCGGTGGCCTTTGCCCTTGCTTGGGACGATCCTGCAAGAAGCAGGCTGCGCTTAGAGAGCAGCCCCACAGCAGAAAGGGCCACCGGCGAGCTGCCGCCCGGCACCAGCAGCCTGAGCGCGGCAGAGCTGGGACCCTCTGCCCTCCTGGGCTCTCTGCCCCACACGGCAGGCTTCCCCCCAGCGCCGCCAGCGAGGATGTGCTGGCATGCCTGGTGGCTCCCCAACCCTCTACGCTCCCCGAGTGGCACCGCGGGACGCTCCCTCCCTCCATCTCTGCCTTACAAGCTCACCCCGCTGGCCGCAGACGCCGGCACAGCCAGAGGTGGGTGAAAGGCAGCCATTCTCACCTCTGCCTGGCCCTCCATCAGCCTCTCCAGGCTCCTGGTGCTGAATGTCCTCCACTGGGCAAGAGAGAAGGAGCGGAGGAAGGTGAGCAGCAATGCTTCAGGACCAGGGCTCGGGGACAGAGCCCAGACCGGGGAGACACTCACGGTGTGGCGGCGGCTCAGCTCCTTCTCCAGGGGTCTGAGGGAGGGGAGACGGGTCACGCAGGCTCTCTTGGCTCCTCCTGGTGTCCTGTGCACCGGCAAGGGACAGGGAGAGAGCAGGCTGAGCCCCAAGCTGCCCCTTCTCTCCTGTCAGGCAGCTCTCCCCGAGAGCTCCTGGCAGCTGCGAGGGCACCTCTCCCCAGCTGGGGAGCTGTGTTCTCCCATCAGGCTGCGCCTGGAGCATCCCCCTTTGGCTTACCCCAGCAGCGTGCCCACCCACAGCTCCTTCAGCGCCTGGGAGCTGCAGAAAGAGAGGAGAACCAGCGTCAGGCCCCGCTGCTTCAAAGCCCGTGGGCAGAGGCGGGCGCCTGTGCAGCCCTGCCCCGTGGGGAAGGACGCCGGAGTGGGACGAAGCCCCGTGGGGCAGGACAGAGACGCTGCCCAAGCCCTGGCTCCCCGTGTCCTGCCAGAGCAGCTGCTTTTGCCCTTCTCTTCTGGGGACCCAAAGGGCACCAAGGGATGCAGGACCTGGCAATGCCCCCATCCCTCCCTGCCAGCGTGCTTCCCGCTCCCTGCCCAGGCTCTCCACACAGGGCAGAGGCCGTTCACAGGATGGCGTGGGCACGGTTGTGAACCTCTCCTGCCCGACCATGGGACGTGGCACCACGACTCACCCAAAAGCGGCAACACAGGAGCCGGTGGACCAGACGAGGATGACGGAGGTCCTGTCCTCATCGCCGCCTTCCTCCTCTTCCTCGTCCCCCGCCGCCTCCTTTCCGCCGCTCAGCACCCACAGCTGGTCCAGGGCCAGGCGGAGCTGTGGGCGCAGGCTGGTGCCGCGTCTGCAGAGAGCAGAGAGGAGAGGCAGGCGGTGAGCTGGGGGTGTCCTCCTCGGGGTCCCCCCGGGCAGAGCCCAGTCCCCCACCTGCCCTTGGGACGGACGGACGGACAGCGATGGGCGCCTCCAGCACCCACCAAGGTGCCAGGGCCTGGGGCTGGTGCCGGGGTGTCCCTGCCCCGGGGCCAGGGCCAGGGCTGGGGGAAAGGCAGCTGGGCTCTGAGGGTCTTACTGCAACTTGGCGATCACCAGTTCCTCCTGGAGGAGGAGAAGGCGTCTCTCGCTCCTCTTGCGGCCCCGGGTCAGCCGCACGTCCGCGCTCAGCACCGCCTCGGCGTCGGCGAGAGCCTCCCTGCAGAGCAGAGAGCGGCGGGCATGAGAAAGGCCGCTGCCACCGCGGGTCCCGGCCGTGCCCCCGAGGCACAGGGAGAGCTCACCTGGAGCCGCAGCAGCAGTTGGCCTGGCCCATCCTGCCCGGGAGAGGAGGACCCTCGCCGTGGACCGAGGACGCGGGCCAGTCGGCGACAGCGGGGATGGGAGGCGAGGTGCCGGTGCCGGTTCGGTGCCGCTCGGTCAGATCCTGCCTCCTCCCAGCGCTCCTGCGTGCCAGCACAGCTCCGTGCTGCTGTCTCTGGCGGCCGTGGGCTCCAACTGACCAACATTCCGAGCCCAACGACCAACATTCTAAGCCCAACGACCAACATTCTGAGCCCAACGGAAAGTGGGAGGGGCACTGGGGGGAGAGTTCTTTCCAATGTGGCCGTCTCTGCCTGGCACTGGGGAGCCCAGGGCTCGACAGAGCAGAGGGGAAGGGCTTGGGACTTCTGCAGTCTTTCTTGCTAGGACCTTCATGCCCCAGAACTGTGCATTTCCCTAAGCCACTGTGTCTTAGTCACAAGTGTGTGGCTATCCCTGGATTCCCCTTGCTTGTCTATGTAGCACCCTTCCCATTCCCGCCCTTCATGCACATCTCCCTGTGCCACTGCGATGAGGATTAGAATTGTGTGGGTTTTCTCTAGCCAAAGCAGTGGTCAAATTGGGGAGGCTCTCTCTTGGCATGGGACAGTGAGAAAGAAGATGACCATGCTGATAGGGTGCAGATACAGTTTCCAACTTGGTAACGGTAACTTGGTGTTTTGTGCTTTCTGCATTGCTCTGTGTGCCTCAACACTTCACACTGCAAGAGAAAGGGAATGTCATGGTCTGGACCCAGACACCAATATGGACCTCCCTCCCCACGAGAGGGAGAGTCTGTGCAGCATCACACTTTTGCTCTGCCCTCATTAAGACGAAAACCACTTTCACCCTAGACGATTCGTCCCTGAGAAAGACAGCTCTCAGACCATGCAACACTAGCTGGGACAAACATCCTCTCCTGGATAGTGGCATTAAGATAGGCTGTGTATTTTGAACCGTCTGAAGGTCATTGAAGAATGGCCTTGTGAGAAGGTAATCTTGGTGAAGCTGTCGACGGGGCTTCTACGGACATGGGCTCACACACTAACAGACATAGCCATGTGCCATTTATTCTCTTGATCAGCTAAAATATATGATCCATTCGTGAATTGATCTCTTCCTGAATAAACCTCAAACTTCTAAAACAATGACCTAACCAGCTTGAAAAGGCCCCAGGACAGAAACTGAAGCCATAGTCTTAATGGTCACTTTCCTGAAGAGAGATACTGACTTTACAACCTCACTCTGGTTATAATCACAGGATTTATCTTTGCTGCTGCTGCTGCTTTCTCCTCTGAGGCTGGGATTTTGTTAGAGCTATTTTAGACCAGGTCCATGTGATGCAATGCTGACTCTGGTCAGGACTATTCCATGCTCCTGTCTAGAGGCTGCTGCTCACTGTTTGGAGGGAGGAAGGGAGCCTAAAACTTCCTATTTTATCACAAAACTGTCTTTTTATTGGTAGCCCAAAATATTATTGTTTTATGATCTTCTCCAAATAGAAAAATCCCTTACATAAGTCATTTCACCTGCAGCTGGTACCACTTTCACAGCCCTCTCGATCCTCTTCTGTGAGTGCATTACAGGTACGAGCACGTGGCCATCCCGTGGGGTAGCATGTGAGCAGACAACAGAGGGCTGAAGTCTTTGAAGTGGTTTGTTGGCAGGCAAAACAAGCAGGAGAGGCTTTCCAAGCGCTCATGGTGCTGCAGTCAGAAAAGCGTCTCAAGAAAATGTGTGGAGATGAGCTGCACGGTGAGCGTGGGGCTGCCTGTTCCCGTCATACCCAGAAAAGTTACTGTAATTTGTGGTTCTCCTATTCTGGGCCAGTGGGATGAAGCTGGGGTATAACCTTGAGAACTTAACTGGTCGGGAACACAGAGGAAGCAGTCAAGCACAGAATCTGAGAGAAGTGTAGTCCTGAGCATGTCCTTTATCAAGGTGCCTTGAAGACATTCTCATAGTACAGCACACAAAAAAAGAATTGGGCAGCACGTGGAAGAAGACTCAGAAGAATGCCAATAATACTGCAATTTACCATAAGAAAAGTTGCAATTTCAGCATTTCTTTCTGTTCTCTGTTCATTCTAGCACTGTTCAAGACAATCTGGAATGTCCAAGAAGTGACTGTGTCTGGTCCCACAGTTAGATGAAATCTCCCAGCTGTAAAAACAGCTGCTGCTGCCTATTTATCACACAAAAACATGATTTCTTGATGGTAAGTCTAGTTCCATGTTGCTCTTTGCTAATGTCAGCAGATGTTGATGTTAATATATACAGCATCAGGAGCAACAGAAGGAATCACTGTGGCAGCTGTATTTTTTCCTCTGCAATGAAGGGCATTCCTGCCTTTTATTTGGACTTTGTCTTCAGAAGTAGAAGCAATGCACTACAGTGTACAGGTTAACATCACTTCAGTAGGCTTTTGTGAGTAAATAACAGTCCTATAAGCTCTAACGACATGAGAAATGTGGGATGTGAACTAAATACGATAAACTACTGAGTACAGGTTTTTTTGGTAAAGTACTTACACATCCATGAAGGAAAAAAACAAAATGAAAACACCATGTTTTGGGATACAACTGACATTTTCCAGCAGGAAAAATTCACTGTGTGCAGCAGAGTTCCTGCTAGGATAGCAACAGTGCACACTGCGGTTACTCTTTGGACAGTTCATGCTAGCTCATCCTACAGAATGGCCGTCTTGCCAGGATGATTCTGAGTAAGAAGTTTTACTGCCTGCATGCTCTGTTAAGTTAGCCCATATTTGGGGTTTTCTGTTTGTTTTGGTTTTTTTTCTTGATGTTTGCTTGCTGTTGTGTTGCATTACAAGTTACAGGAGCCTTACATTGAAGGGAAAGAAAAACAATGTTAATGTATGAAGCCCTTTTTGTTACTCTAGTGAGCACTTACTTATGCCACTAATCCCATGAAGTTGCTTGCATAATTATGCAGCCAAGTTAGAAGTTACCCACATGAGTCAATTTACTCATGAAGGTACATCATTGCTAAGGATGATGTTGTTGTTCCAAACAAGGCAAGACAGTTTGCTTTCTCTCTCAGCACCTGCTCCTCAATAAATAGAAGAGGGCTGATCTGGAGTGAGAATTGCAATACAAACACCCAACTACCTGGAGTTTTGTTCTGCAGAACTCATGTTAAAATCGGGACTCATTCTAATTGGGGTCTGTCAAACAAATAGAAAGATAAGCCTTGCTTTTGTAAGACAAACATGAAAGAGGTTGATTATCAGGCCCGATTTCCCTTAGATAGTTCACTGCATCCCAGGTTACATACATCTTTTCACTTAGAAGTCTGGAGGTGAAGTGAATGCTGCGTGTGCTTTTTTGTTTATTTATTTTTTGTTCTGTACAAAACAATCATCTCATGTGGAACCTTGCAGATGGCTTTGCAATAGATTGTAGTGGGTATATACCCCCTTACTCTAGTCTCACTTCTAGATTTCAAGTTAATTGTTCTTTTGTATTCAGAAGGAGAAAGCTTGTTCAAATACCAACTGCAATTGCCGGGAAACTGGCAGGCAGGCCTGTTGCTTTCTTTGGAGGAAAAAAAAGCAGCTAATTCTTGTATTCACAGGCAAAACATTCATAGCTTTTTAGTAGGTGATTTTTAAACTATAAAGACGTTAGAATTAGGTGAACACATCTTTGTTTTAATGTGCCTCACTCAACACTTTGTATTGTTATGTGTGAGGGATACATTTTTCATGGTCAAATTTCAGCTATGTTGCATGTAAATATAGCAGCATTTGTAAAAGCTGAGAAACACAGCATGTTCAAAGTTTCGTACAGATATGTGATGGTAACCTACCTTAATTGTCATTTTAATCAGTAAGTACATCCTCACGTATCATTCCTGAAGCAAGTGAAGTGAGGTGACAGTTAAATAACTCAGGCAATTAGACATGAAACACTGTGAAGTTTTCAGGTGGCTGCTTTTGTTTCATAAACCAAAATATCAGAAATCCATATACCCAGTCAACAAGATTTGATATAGCAGTTATTTATAGTTTATAAAGGGAAAATGGGGTTTATATGGAATATACACTTTAAGTGAATTCAAGGCACAAAAAGTTTAAAAAAAATTAGCAGAGGAGCTATAGGTATGTTACCGATGGATAAACAGAAAGAACATACATAGGTTTTTCCCCTTCATTTCTGAAGGAAGAAAACAGCTACAGTGAAAAGAAGGATGCACCGAACTAACTTACAACCAAGGGAATGTGGAATAAAGCAGCAGGAAAAAAACGGCTTTGTGAGACAGGGGTAGCAATCATCTTAAATGCCTAAGTATTTGTATGTGTTCCCTACTTTTTGTGGGTAATCGCTCATAGTGTAATAGTGTGTGTTCAAAATTCTATTCATCTTGTACTTGCATTTCACATTTTAAAAATTCATAAGCAAGACGTTTTTTATTGTTCTCCTGCAGTAGAGATGAAATCCAGAGGCTTACAAAAGTCAGGAATCTCAGCAGGAAAGAAGAAAAAGATCATTTGGTTGTAGTCTTTAAAACTAGAGTTATTCACTAAAGCCTTTTTATAAGACAAGCATCTAGAACACTTTCGTTTCACGGGAAAATACTAAAATCGGTAGAAGAATGGAAGTCTTTCAAGAAGGAAAGAAAAAAGGTGGTGCTGATGTTACCCAGCAAAAATTGTGATTTTTATCTTGGATCTTGTGGTGTTTGGTAGGGTGTTTTAGTCCTGGTTTTTGTATTGCTCAAAGTCTGTGAAAAAGCTATCATCTTAGCTTGAGATACAGGCTGAAAATATATTGGCTATTGTAAAATCTCTCTTACCTCATTACATGTGGGATTGGGGGTATGGGTCTGATTTGCATTTCATGAATGTTTGGGGTTCTTTGTGTCAGGACAATATCTCACAAGGCCTTTCATGCTGAGTGCAGAAGGGAACCTGACTGCCCTCCAGTTGAAGGATAAATGAGCTGGTTTCTTGCACAAGGGATCACGCATTGTATGCAGATAGCAAATTCCTTCAATTCTGTGTGAAGCTAAGAACGGTTACCAAAATATGAAGGCTGAAATGTGTTTGTGTGAGGAAGTTCTAGACAGGAATGTCTGCATAATGTCACTGTTTCAAGTGAATTTGTGTGAGATTGGATGCTGGTGCAGACTGAGGTTGGGAGAGTGGAATTTGACTCCGAGTCGGGGGCTTTTCTGGTATATATTTTCCTCAATGTAATAGGTATCTGAGTCTGGAAGTTTCTTCTCATCAAATATCTGCATTTTTATATATGAGTTGAAAAGTATGGTATTAAAATTATTTTCAAGCGTGTTATTCTCCTGTATTGATATTGAATCAGTTAGAGAACAGAAGCCCGAAGAAGTGACTTCTTTTGCCAAGCCTGATTCAGATAAAAGAACAATACAACACAGATCATTGTTATTAAGTGACCTGGGTTAGTCAGTTTTGTTCTATAACATAAGCGTTGTTAGTCTTGGTAATTATTGGTGTTCTGACTGGTCAAGCAGCAATTTGCATTTAATTGTGAGGAAAGATTATTTGTGACAGTGGCACATGTAATGTAGTACATACATATTTATCAGGTTAGAATAAGCTTAAATCACATCTCTTTTCTTACTTCTTACTAGGAAATACCTTAAATGCCTATTTAAAACAAGGTCCATATTTAGTGTTTTTCATGAGTAGGGATGCTTTTCTGAACCTGAACATGAATTCCTTTGTTTATTTTCACTGGTTTGTTTGGGGTTTTTTTTCAGAAAAATAGTGCTATCTGTATACTATCAGCATTACCAGGATCTGATCCAAAGACCATGAAAATCAGTGGAAATGTTCCCACTAATTGCCAAAAGCTTTGGAGGAAGCTTCATTATACTCATAGTCAGAGCAGGGTCATAGGTTCATAAGAAATAAATAGAAATGCCCACATTTGATGAATCGTAATGATAACTTGTGCTTGTTCCATATAGACTAATACATTCTGCCTACTTTGTCTGTAGCTAGGACTGGTTAAACACTAGAAAGGATTAATTACTTGATAAATATTGCCATTATTATGTGAATAATTTATATGAGCATGAATACTGCAAAAAAATTGAATTCTATTCAGTGAAAAATGGCAACATTTACGGAATAATATATTCACAGAATAGTATTGACAAGGGCGACTTGCAATGCAGACACCGGAGTCTTGTTCTACTTGAGAAGAACGTCTTGAGAGAGATGAAAGAATCTAATCTGTGTTCTTTCTCTATGGTGCCAAAACTAACCAGGTTTAAGTTAGGTTTTCAGACATATACCTGGTTTTGGTAACCTGATTAAATGTTTTTAAGAATACCCTTTTAAAAAACTTCACAGTGTATTTTTTTTTTTTAGGAAGGAAGAATAACTGAGAAATACTTGTAACTGCCTATTCAGAAAATAATGAGTTTCTGTCAGTATGTTCAGCGTTAATACTATTAATAATAATATTAAGTTCTGACTAAGGAGGTAGAGAATTTGGGAGTGAAGCTGTGCCTGGGAAGAAGGGAGGGGTGGGGCGAAGGTGTTTTAAGGTTTGGTTTTCCTTCACAGTATCCTTGTTTTGATTTGATTGGTAGTAAATTAAATTGATTTTGTTTCTTCCCCAGGTCAGGTCTGTCTTTTGCCCATGACCATAAGTGGTGAGTGATCCCTCCCTGCCCTTGTCTCGACCCACGAGCGTTTCTTTATATTTTCTCCTCCCCATCCCACCGGGGCTGGGGGGGAGCAGTGAGCAAGTGGCTTGATAGTGCTTTGATACTGGCTGGGCTTAAACCAGGACATAGGTCCTGCACCGTTCATCCGGGAACACACAGCAGATCACAGCTAGTGATCAAGCAGTGTATCTCCAAGGAAGGGTCATTTAGAAGCAAAACAAAGAACTTCTCAAGTCTGAGTTCTGAATATTTCTAGGGAAGCCAAAAGAGCACTGGCAATATCCACGAGCTCTCCCAAGATTTAATGTCTGTTACATAGTAAATGCTGCATAAAAAAAGTACTGAAGACATTATGAAGAGATGTTACATTACAGTAGCATATCTATATTTCAATTAAAATAAGGGACATAAACCTGTTTTATGTGTTCCAAAATAGGTTCAGCTTGCAACACAGTAAATGTTACTGCTAACTAGTTGGATGTGTCCCTAGAAGACGCAGTTAAACTTAATACACAGAATATTTGTAGTACAGCAAGTGAGAGAGTGGCTTATATTCACTAACATTGCAATTGTTAACCTCAAGTGTTTTGATCAAGTTAGGCATAACACGTCAATAGAACAATCAGTAGAAATGTATATTATGGCTATGCCGGAGCTATACATCAGGGAGAATAGAAGAAATACCAGTGTATTTTGATCCTGTCTTGGCTTGAACTTAAATGGCTATACAGGTCCTTTTTTTTTTCCTGTATTTGTCCTAATATCTGTATTATGTGAGTGATGCTGTTTTAAGCTTTTGATATGTGCTATTCTGTCTTCATGGAGTTATGAATGGTCACAAGCATGGAGCTAATGTCTTACGCCAGTTCATTTAAGAAAAAAAAAAGAAAAACAGGGTGATCATTTGTGAGTTAAATAGAACAGGTTATACAGAATCCATTTCTATACCCCTGTCATCAGCTGTCTCCTTGTCAACACAACTTATCCAAGTATATTATTTAATTAGAGGCAAAATAGTACTCATTGCAGCCGTAGGCTTTTGAAGAGTGACCTACACGCTAAACTTGTTGCATGTAACTAACCCTACTAAAGTCCAATTTTTGCCTTAGTTTTTAGTCAAGATGCTGACATAGAGGTAGTGCAGCTGGTGGAACACAGTGTATGGATTGGTGTACTGCCACATCTAGAGTTAAGGCAAAGGACTGATGCAGCATAAATAGCAAACCATCCAGAACAGTCCATGAGGAGTTGATTTTGCCAGCACGATGCTGCACACCACCTATTCACAGGAAAAAACGAGAACTTGATGACCCAAGTAACACCCAGAAGTGGATTCAAAGCATTTAAAACCCGGTTATTATACCTGGGGACAGAAGGTATCATTAGAGCTAGAAGCATTCTTTGCACCATCTGGCTATATTGTTCAGCACCAATGGGCGCTAGAAAACCTAACTTGGCAAGTACATGTATTAAGTAATTGGACTCAATATGCCTTTGGGGAACTAAATCTGCTAGTGCAACAAGTATCAAAAATGACATTACAGAATCGTTTAGCCTTAGATATGTTATTGCTAAAAGAACGTGGTGTGTGTGGTATGTTAAACTTGACTGAATCCGAACGTTGTATTACCATTCATAATGCCACAACTTCCATTGAAGAAGCCCGGGCAAAGATGAAAGAGATAGCTGATCAAACAGCTGAATTATTTCAATCAATCAGTCAGCTAACTGGTTTGATGGCTGGAGTCCAAACTCATGGCTGCATTCCATTTTGGGATCCTAGGGACTGACGGGGTGGGGAAAATGGCTTGTAAATATTGGACTTATGATATTAATTGGATTTATATGTTTAAAAGCAGGCCTTGCCATAGTAAGATGTATGATTAGCCGCCTACTATCTTCAGCTGTCTCTCTCTCTCTTCTAATCTCTGCTATATTAAAATTTGGGACGCGACAATTGTGTATCTGTAATGCAGTTGTAATCATCTCTGCCTGCACAACGGGCATGAGGTCCTATTTTATTCTAAAGGAGCTACAGTGAATCAAGTCAGTGAATCTAATGTGCAGTCTTTCTGGCCAAAAATATAAGTATTTACTTTAGGATAAGAGAAACAGCACCTTGAACTCACTGGTTATACTGACTCGACTCTCTGTTGCCTGAAAATGGGGCCAAGGTTGGCTCGGGCATGGGTGTCTACATGAGAGACATCCACGTTGAGTCAGATGAATCACACCCCAGTCTCCTGTGTTCCTCATCAGGTCTCTGACAACTCTGCTGTTAGCCCTTACTGAAGCCAAGTACAGTCTCTGTCTCTTTTCTTTCTTTCTTTCTTTAACACAACGCAAATTCAGTCTTAGACATTCAGTTGCAGAAGAAAGTTTGTGTTTGAAGATCATGCTTGGATCTTCGAGTGGATCTAATTAGATGCCTTTTCCTCCTCGCTTCATCCCTGATAAGCTTAGGCACTCTCTGTTTGTCCTGTTTCTGAGGACCACTGCCCAAGGCGCCTAGCATTGCACAGGGAGATGCTGTATCTCATTTTGCACTGTGAATTTTGTAAGTCATCAGGAATGAAGTATTTTGGGGACATAAGCTAATTACATTGCACTTAAGTGAAAAAAGTGCTCTATAACTTCCGAGAGATAATATTGGAATATAATCAGAATATAAATATTTGGGGCAAAAGATGCTTAAAAAGTTAGGTAAAAATTGTGAGCATAGTGCTGTTTTTTTAGTTTGGATTTGTATATGTTTTAAAGTTTGAATGTAAACAAGTCTGGTTGAATTGATGTGGAAAATATGTTCAAATTGCCAAGTACTTCTTTCAAACAAGAATAAGCAAAGTAGCAGCTACAGAGAGTGTTTCAGCTTTAAAGTGTTTTGTATTTTTCAACCCAAATCTCCAATTTTCTGTTAAAATTAAAGTGGCCTAGAAAACCAATCTTTTAATTCTGTGTCACCAATTTGATGATCCACCCCTTCTAAGAAAATTATTGTCAATATTGCTTAGTAGAGACGTAGGCAATTAGTGGTTGGACTGTGGCCTCTCAAGACACGCGTCTCATTTTGTCCAGAAGACTCTCAGGCTGCAGCAAGTGCCCAGACATCACAGCAAAAGTTGAGGATCTAAAAAAGAAGCCTGCAAGTTACAAAGGAGGGATGGGCAAGTAAAAGGCAAAAGCCTGAATCCCATCTGTCCTAAATAATGCACTGCTCAGCTCTGGGCTGGCAGCACAGGCCCCCTGCAGTTCGGGGTCTTGGGCACAAATCTTCTGCAGTTAGGTGCTTACCTCCTTCCTCAGACAGGAAGAAAGAATAAAAGGAGATCCCCGTTACTTAGTTCAGCGAAGGGAAAAGAAAGTTCTATTTAGATCTGATTGCCTGTTTTGAAGGGTGGACTTTAGCACAAAGGCGAATAGTGCCCCAGTAGCAGGTGGCTGGGCAGGCAGAGGGGCTGCAGGGAGTCTGCTCCCAGGGAAGCTGTTCCCCTTTGTATAATTTAGGAACTGTTGTATTGGGGGTTTGAAGCCGAGTTCCCAGCAGGGACATCCTAGCTCCTCTCTCTCTCTGGCCATTAACTGTCCCAAATCCACTGTGGGTTTACAGAAAGTGGGTCAGGCACCGTTAAAGGGGGCTTCTGTCCTCAGGATGCCTGCAACCTCAAGCTCAGCCTTGCGCTTGGTTGGTGAGAGAGCCATGGCTCTAACTGCAAATCTGAGTGAGGAGGGGGTGTGGATATAGGAGTTTTGCAGGGAGCGCCTGAGCCACTGGGCTGCTGGACAGGGCGAGACCCATGCCAGCCAATTCATCTTTTAGCTCTAAATGCCTTTTGACAGAGATGCAGTTCTCCTGGGGATTGTGGGGACGTGCTCCTGCGTCTGGAAAAGATGGCTGAGTTCCTGGCGTAAGAAGGGCACTGAGGTTTAGAGGTCGGATTTGAGGCAGGTATGTGATCTTTAGTCAAAAAAATGTATTTTTGTATAATCAAGCAGTTTTTTACCTCTCCTCTGCTAATCCAGTGTGGAATATGAGCCAACAAAGGGGAAGGGTGAGAGGAGAAAGGCAGGGAAGAGAGAAAGAAAGGACACTTCCATGCTCCGTTCTTGGAAGTGTTCAAGGTCAGGTTGGATGTGGCTTTGAGCAACCTGACCTAGTGAGAGATGTCCCTGGCCATGGCAGAGGGGTTGCTCTACATGAACTTTAAAGGTCCCTTCCAACCCAAACCATTCCACAACTCTATGATTCTGATTCTATGAAATGCTAACAGAGTGCTGCTACCCTCGGTGAACTGCACTCCAGGATGCTGCCACTGGGAATGCTTTGCTGCGCAAGAATGCTGGGAAGACCAACTCACTGTTTCCTATTCTTCAGCAGCGATTTAACCAGGTGACCCAAAGCTCCCAGAAGGACTATGGACGCCAGGATGGCCAGCACCACAGCTGCACTGTACATTAGCGCCGTTTGCATTCTGCAGCCTGTGGACTTTTCTCACCAGCACCTGTAGGAGATGAGACAGTCCCACATATTCATGTGTTCTGCACTGCTGACAGTCGCACAGTGTGTTTGAGAGGCTGAACGGTTGCTAGATGCAGCTGTGCCCGTGGGCTTGGGGCAAGGACTGCTTGCTGGGGACCCTGGATTCCTGAGGAGTGCAATACAGTATTATGAAGGCATAAAAAATAGACAACCAAAGCTGAATGCCTCAGCCCTGCATTCCCCCTATGGCTCTGGAATGGCAGCCAGCTCACAAGCTGAAGTCACACAGCCTACAGCCACTGCTGTAATCCCATCTGGAGGAGAAACATTCCCCTGGTACGTTGCAATCAACTGCTTCATAAGTGAATGGCAGTGCATGGAAGATGAGCAGCAGACACAGGTGTAAGCCGAGACACCCAAAGCTGCAAAGGCACACGGGTGATGTTCTGGGTAGAAAGTTTTCATGCGAAGAATGCGTTAAGCTCACTGCAATACCAGTAATCGTTAAATGTTGGTCTGCAGAGCAGCAGCTGCAGAGGGGATAGAGTGAGCTTTTGCCTGTGACCCAGCAAAGGAAGTGAAGACTCACGACCTACTCATCCGTTCCTTCCAAGGCTCTACGTCAGAATCCCACTGAGATGCAGAGCCTCTTTCTAAGTCATTTAGAAAGACTACAACAGCCTCCATAAACAATGTCCTCTCTCTCCCGGACTGAGTTGTTAGTCTAATAGACTGATACTGTTTTTCTGAAGTGAGTGCTTGCAGCTCACAAACAAAACAAAGAAAAGATGAGTAATGTAGCAGTCGTTTCATCAATTTAAACAAATTAAGACCTACTATCAGTCTTCCCTGCAGCAGGCCCACATAAATTAACACAATCTAAGAGCCACACCAAAGGCAAGTCTAGTGAAACAATGTCAAACTAGATTGAGTGCCGCAGGCTGTTTGGGGCAAGATTACTGCTCATTTACCATCTCTCTCGCCCCACAATATGTTGGTTTCAGCTTTGTTAGCTGCTACAAGTCAACTGATGGAGCCACCTCACAAATTTATTCCGTGCCCCAAGGACTTGAAGAGCTTGATCTGAAGTATCTTTTATACATTATTTCAATGGCAGTTACTACAGCTCTGCGTGATACTTCAGAAGAAAGTTAAAAGTTGAACTTTAGCATAAATCCTAGTAGTATCACCTTTAAAAGAAGCAAAAAGGCTTCAGCTGTTTTGATAAGAACATATCAAAAATCCTTACCTTGCTCTCACCAAGTTCTGAAATCCATTCTTTGGCCAAGTTATTCAGTTTACCAAGAACAACCAGCCTGTAAAGAAAACTTGTGTATAAGTTTGCCCTAAAAAACCCCAGGAGATTAACAAATTTTACAGCCTTGTTATACCTGTGATTCAGTTCTTCCTCATCTTCAAATACCCCACATGCTTTCATTGCTTCAACCAGCTTCTGAGTATGAATGCAGTCTATATCCTTAGGAGGAGCCAAGCTAATGGGAGAAGTCATTCCATAGTGCCTTTGAGGCTGGTTCTGCAGCCTAGGAGTACTGTGGGAGACAATAAAATACTGAAGACCCCACAACAGAAAAAAAAAAAAAACAACAAACCAACCACCTTACTGGAAAATACCCATCCACTTACAGGTTTCCAAATCAGCTTCTGCTCTTTTGCCCATCATTAACATGAATGAGGGGAAAAAGATCCTGCTTATGGTTTTTAGATAACTTGACCTCCTTGCAATCAGAAGCAGCACAGGACAAACATGGCAGCACAACATTAAATTAAAAGCAGCATGAATTTTTTTTTTTTTAAACACCACAGAACCCTTGCTTTAGAAAGGGAAAAAGGGAGAAAGAAACCCCTACTTTGCATTACCAGCTGAAACCAGGGGAGAGAAAGGAGTGGGACAGGAGGTGAGGACTGTACTTAATGGATCAAGGGTCTCTACAGAAACACTAGTAGCAAAAGGGGGAGACACATGAAAAAGGTCTCTACAACTCATCATGCTTGTCAAAAAGCCCATATCCAGACCCAAAGGCTAAAGGGATTAATGATGCCATTATTCAAACCGGACATTTTCCTACTTCATATACGGACAACTTCAAATATTAGCTGGGTTAGTCGAGAGATGCTTAGAACTATTTAAGGCATCTGACCCACTTCAGCTGGAATGGGATGAGGAAATGCTCAAAGGACAGCTTCAACACTTGATTTTAAAAAGGTAGCTTATTGCAGCTCCTTAATTCTAATTGTTGCCTTTATCTTCCACTGAGGGAAGATGGATTTCTCTCTCTCAGAGTAGCTTTATCCAACTACAGACATGGCTTTTAGTCATCTGGTGGGTTCCCCCCGCCTCCCTTCTCTATGAGCTCATTTTTCAACCTTTTTTCTACATGTTTTCCAAAAAGCTGGAGCGGGGGGGTATTAGGACTGTAGTCCTATCAACTAGTCTCTCCAGTCAGAACAGCTCTTTACTTACAAGGGTAACTAGGCCTTGACCTAATTTGCCTTGCCTTGTTTATAGGCATTGTCAACTTCCACTTCCTAAGTAAAAATAGTCTTAATGAATATTTTCCTTCTTATGATATTATTTCCATAACAAATACAGAAGGAAAGCTTATGTTTAATTGATATGAACTACATCTAAATTAGAACACCTACAGCAGCAACTTCCTACATGCTTTACGTATTACTTGCAACGTACAACTTGCACTTCAGAGAGTTTGCACAACACAAGAACGCGTTTTGGACTTTGCTAGCATCCAAGATCTTTCCAGTGTACAGAAGGCCACCATCTGCCTTTCATTGCCCCGTTCTTCCTACAGAGGCTATAATTAGAGATTGACATAAAGGACAATATCAATTAGATGTAGCAGATATTATTAAGAGCAAAGTCTTCTAGGCAAGAATCGATAGTTTTCAGTTGCCTGCATGTATTACTCAAAAATTGATCTCATAACTTAAAAGTTGAGGAAAATCGCACTTGGAAAGCCTTACTGAGAGTGACTTATGCCCAACAGAATGTGTTCCCCTTTTGGTATTAAAAAAAAAAAAAAAAAAAATCTTACTTCTCTCTCTCAACTGTACCAGACTGCCAGGCATATACAAAGAAGAGAATTTAAGAGAGAAAGTAGCACACATGGCATACTACCTATTCATCCATCAGCCTTCTGTTCAAATGAGAAGTCTCTGGCAGTTTAATATTTTGCCAGCTCTTGCTATGATTTGTCCACCACAGTGAACAGCTCCAACCTACTTCTGTTCCGAGAGATCCTAATTTTATACAAGAAGTTAAACTGATTTGTTCCCAGTTTTGACACTTGTTTATAGCTTCACAAAGCTGCAAGCCATTTCTCCTGCATACTCCAAGAGACAACAGATAAGTTCACACTATTACAGTTCAGGGAGTTGCCTTCAGCCATCAGGGTGGTGTATGAGCCTCCACTGTGAATGCGTCTCTCCAACTCATGCGGTCAGCTTGCCTCCAGCCGGGTAGAAATTTATCACTCCAGCCTTTTCCACCCACACCACTTGGGAGGAGGAATGAATGGAAATCAGCTCCTGAACCCCCGAAATTGATAGCACAACCCAAACCAAACCAAACAAACCAACCAATCAAATCCAACCAACCAAGAAAACCCCCAAGCCCCATGACCTTCACTGAAGTAACACCAGCTACACCTTCCATTCCTACCACACAAACTCATGCCAATAAAAGCCTGCAGGCACCTGCTGGCAAGTTAAAGCACCTTGTTCCTGACGCCAGCATTCAAAGAAAGCTGCTTTTTTTCCACCTTGAAGCTGGGTCGGTAGCCCGAGAGCAGTGACAAGCCGCAGGCGCTGGCAGCCCGTACGGCACAGATATTAACTCATTTTCCCTCAAACTTCTTTTATCTTCTTCCACGTACGCTTCCTATGCTGTTGCCTCACAATGATGTATTTGGCCTGCTCTTGTCCCTGAACTGTTATTTTCTTGCTTCCTGGAGATTTTAGACAATCTGTGGGATGGATCCGGGGTTTTGTTCTGATTCATCTTTAAGATTTTATAAACACAGTGCACCCTTACAATCTATCTCTAACACATACATACCAAAAGGAAGGACTGACATGACACTGCAGTAATAGATAAAACAGACTCCTCTCTCTCCAACTGAGAGAAAGCAGCTTGGCTATTTGGCCTGACTAAACTGAAGAAACTCAAAATTGTCAAAAAATAACAGGGTTGACTTTTCCAAGAATTGCTCAATCAGTGTCAACGAAGTTGTTAGAAAAAGAATGTTGGAGGCTGACTTCTATTGGGAAATCAATTTCTACAGCCCTGTTCAGCCAGAAATCAAAAGGCTGTCTGTCCACCTGAGCCTTTAATTGTTTTTAATTCTGATATGGAATTATGGTTTCCTGCAAAAAAGTTCCTTTTTCAGAGTCCTCTTTTCGATCAGGTACTGGAGTTTTATTTTAAATAATTTTACTGCAAGCACAGATCCCCTTCGTTAAAGCCAATTCAAATTAGGCCATTTAAAAATTAAGGACTGCTTGTATTCTCCACAACTCTCTGTCCATACTTACTTCTTTATAAATCGGCTGTTGCAGAAGTTAAAAGTGCTACGGCCTCGTTTAACAGCTTACAAGTAGTAATACATCGAATTTCTGTACAACACTTGCAGTTCCCAGCCTGGTCTGCCACCTGCTGAGCAAAGCGTACTGGCTCTCGCTGGATGACCTTTTGGAGTGGAGAGAGGAAACAGCAAAAAATCCCATTCAGTTTATCTGAAGAGAATTTTTTAAAAGACATTCTAAAGTTACAGTTCCTTACCAGTGGTGGGTATTGATTGTCCTTGGGGGCCCAGATGACTTGCTAATGCTGTTGCCTTCACACAGGAACCTCATAGCCCTTCTGAATAAACGCAGACAGTTGGAAAATAAGCTGTACTGAAATATAAGAATCGCTGCATATGTTGAAATAAAGCTTACCTTCTCTTCCAACGAACTGCTGGTGAACAGAACACTCATGAGTGGTGGTGGAGGCGGTGGCAGTAGCGGCTGCTGCTGCTGCCAAATCTGCTGACGCAGCCTTTTTGTGTAGCCAATTCCATTTCTTAAATTGTTCACAGCCTAGAGGCAGAAAAACATTTACAAAAAGGGTAAGATGAAACTTCAGCAGATCTACGAACAAAAGCCTTCACAGAGGAAAATTACTTGTGTATTCCTGTAAATGCTATCAGTCCTAAAAGAAACCAACAGACAGATATATGAAACCAACATGCACATCACATGAAACACTCATACTAATGACTGGTAACTCAGAGTAACTGTATGTAATGTACTTCAGTGTTAGCGCCGAATTTGAAAGCGAGGCAATCATGTCAAACAAAAGCGTGACCTGAATTTGCCAGGTTGTCTCTAAAGAGTTGTAAGCTTCTGTGACAGCAACAGATAACGTATTTGGAAAGTAAATTTAGCCTTATTCAATTACGCCTTGCTTAAGGAGATGTAAATTAGTATCTTCTTCCCTTTCAGCTTTCTACAAATAGCCTTTTCTTACAAGCACTTTATGTAAATGTCATCACATTACCTCGCGTAGGCACTTGTTGGCAATTAAAGCATCAGGCGAAACATCCATCTGATGCCACGCTGGGCATGTATGTTCCTCAGATTCCAGCAATGCTGTTCTAATACCTCTGTATAATTAGAATAATCAAAATAGTATTTAGCCAAACTAAGGAAGTTTTGGGGGTTCTCATCAATTATAAAAGCACACATATGATTAATGGGTGAATATGGTCTTGAATTGAGAGCATGAAGCTAGAAATGTTCAACAGTGTAAAAAATCTCTAGTATGCAGCAAATAACTATACAGTTTTGATATTTCACTATTGTAACATCTGAAGATGTAGCATAGGCTGTGTCTTGATGTTTCAACTAGTCTCTTTCCCACCATCTAGTACAGTGAGAAGTCCCCAACCTCAAGGTTAATGAATAAAACACGTCTCAAAAAAACATTAGTAGGTTCGAGTTCTGAAGGTTTTAACCAACTCTCCTGTGGAGAAGAATGTGGATTAAATGCCTAACTATCCCTTTGTTGCAGACCACCAAAAGTCCCCAGAGTTGGCTATATAATTTTGTATGAGAGAAAGGGCTGTGGACAAACTAAACGCATTCCATACCTAACACTGTAATCACCTGCACAGTTAGCCACTCTTCTCATACTCGTCCTTCTGCATGTAAAGAAGATTTAACTAGACACGTAAAAAAGGGGGAAAAGCTTCCTGGCTTTCTTTTGCCCTTTATACGAGAAGAGCGCTTTCGTATTCAATTCATATTAAATATTAAATAGAACTGCTAACAAAGTTATTTTGTTATCTCCTCCTTCTGCTTTCAGAAGATCAGATGTGATGTTTTGAATCAACAAATATGGGAGTAACACTTACATTCATCACAATAACTGTTTCCACAGCAGGGAATAACAGCTGCATCAGTCATTAGATCCTTACAAACAGAGACATCACAGCTCGTCTGGAACAGGATCATCATCATCTCAGGAGGAGGACGACTCCTCTGGTAAAAAGGGAGGCTTTTCCTTCTTTTCTCTAGCAGAAGCTTCCCTGGAGGAAGGGCGGGGAAGAAAAAAGAAACAAGTTAAAGATGGGCAAAGGAAAACTTTTCCAAGCTTTGGATTTTACCAAAGGAAGAGAAGAGATGGAATTCTTCTCACTCCACATTAGCCTTCTAAAACACAGGTGCTTAGTTTAAACTACTTTTCTACAGCCACAACACTAGAAAGGGAGGGGGGAACACTTTTCTTTCTGCAGAACTCTCCCATTCATTGGATCAACTAAGAAAGAAGCTCAGACTAGGAAAATTTTTTTTTGACAGCTAGAAATCAGGCAAAATGAATCCCACCTCTCCTTTGCCAGAGGATAAATGTAAATTGCAGGCACAGGATAAAGGTAGTCTCCGAGTAATTACATTTTCTAAAAGGAAGACGTCTATGTTACAGCTTCTACAAAAGGAGATCCATGACGGAAAACCAAAAGTGCTACCAAGTGCATTTTAAAACAGCCACTCTTGTCAGCTGTCCTGGTTTCAGCTGGGATAGAATTAACTGTCTTCCTAGTAGCTGGTACAGTGCTATGTTTTGAGTTCAGTATGTGAAGAATGCTGATAACACTGATGTTTTCAGTTGTTGCTCAGTAGTGTTTAGACTATAGTCAAGGATTTTTCAGCTTCTCATGCCCAGCCAGGGCACCTGACCCAAACTGGCCAACGGTGTATTCCATACCATGTGACGTCCCATCTAGTTTAGGAACTGGGAAGGGGGGGGGGACAGGGATTTTTGCCGCTCGGGGACTGGCTGGGTGTCGGTCGGCGGGTGGGGACCAATTGCCCTGCGCATCATTTGTACATTTCAATCCTTTTATTACTACTGCTGTCATTTTATTAGTGTTATCATTATCATTATTAGTTTCTTCTTTTCTGTTCTATTAAACCGTTCTTATCTCAACCCAGGAGTTTTACTTCTTTTCCCGATTTTCTCTCCCATCCCACTGGGTGGGGGGGGAGTGAGTGAGCGGCTGCGTGGTGCTTAGTTGCTGGCTGGGGTTAAACCACGACATCAGCACACGGTAGTATTTTCTCAGTTTATAGCAACAGGAAAACGTTAGCCTGTTTCACACATGGGATTTAATAAAAGTCAGAGGGGGAGGAAATCTCAGGCCAACAGCTACCTGCTGAATTTGGCAAGAAGCCTTTGAAACAGAAAACAGAAGCAAAATGAGCTTTCAAGGAGAACGACTCCCCTGTAAACACTACTGAAGTGTTTTGCAGAAACGCAGATTCTTAGCACACCGCAAGTTTAGCCAACTTCCAGGGGCATGAGCAGTAGGACCACCCTCTTTTAATATTAGAAATTACTACAGGTTTTCAGGTTAAGGTACAATGACAGTGCTTCCTCCCTTGGAATGACAGATGCTGGCCAACTGGGTTGCATTGCCACTCAGATTTATGCGTGCTTTCTCTCCTTCACTTTTTGGTCAGTCCACTTAGTTCCATACCTAGGCATTAAAAGGTGGTGTTGCATATTTTCCAGATCTTGTCAGCATAGCACCCTTCGTATTGGGATCCTTCACCTTTGTCATGAAACTCTGTGGAATTCCTGTGCTCTTTTTAACTCTGGGAACAGACTCAAATTTTTTGTCCTGTTCAAGAAAAGAGAGGCAGACGTACCTCAAGACCCACACTTAAAATGACATTTCCCTGATGATTTTAAGCAGCAAAAGCCTTTAATCCTCTCCTTTTACCTAGTGTAAGGGTTGCTCAACTGAAATACTTATTTTCCTACATGAATATAGCCAGGATGTTCCAAAGGCTTGAGCGGGGTTTTGAACTCCAGCAACATTCTTTGGCTTAACTTCAGGTTCCTTAAGGCTGACATATCCCTTAGCTCACCATCCACTCAGAGAAGAGACAAACCCGCTGCTCCTCCTCCAAAGCACAATTCAGAGCGAGAGCTTAATCTTGTGCTCTGAATCAGTCACTGGAGAAACCTACACTCGCCGTCTATAGGTGAAAGTTGAATTCATACCTCACGTGTATACCTTCAGTGACTAACGTGAAATGGTATCAATACTCAACCAGGGACTTAGTGTAATTACAACACGCAAATATGCAATAGATGGGGTCAAGAGAAATGTCTTGGTTTGATACAAAATAATAAAAACAGTGAACTGTCATTAAAAAGAGTGGAAAACAGAAAAAATTCCAGTAATACTGAAGTATATGAAAATACGCATGAAAGTTCATAGAGAAAGATCTATGGACATACTTAATGTCTAAGACCTAGAAAGAAAATTCCACCTTTATAATTCCAGCTTCCCCTTGAATTTGGAAGGGCTTTGCAACATTGCCATATAACCTCTGCCTTTCACCCCAAGAGAAACAATTCTTAATATGAGTGTTCATGTATTTGTTGCATAACTGCCCAGGTAAAATAATTAACACCTAGAGTAACACCAGAAGTCCCCCACAATCATACCCCATTTTTCGAGCAGTTCTTTATATAGTGGCTAGGTCTTCCGCAACAAAAGCAAGTATATGATGGTGGAGGTGGACCCAAGGGTTTCTTCATGTAACTAAAAGGTTTGAGGGGGGAAAAAGAAAAAGGTAGGCACGTGTCTCTCTTGTTAAAACACACATCTCTGCCATTTTCCCATAATCTTCAAAGAACAGATTGGACATGATCAACACTTACTTGACCGGATCGTATTCATGGCAGGACTGTACCATCAAAGCTTTTAGTTCATCTTCTCGGAAGCACTGGCTTCAGCCAGATTGGCAGTCTGTTTCACAGGTAATTATTTGACACGCACATTGGAAACACATTTAAGCCCACACAGCCAAAGACAACACCACTCACCCCATCCTGTAAAGAGCAGCACAGCGCTAGCTGAGGTTGCATGAAAACAGCAGCTTACATAAAATATAGCTGTACTGAAGATGTTCTGGGGAGTCCTTACGCCATTACAGGCTTTATACGTGCCTGTTAACCTACCTGAAAAGAGCATCCTAGGGCACTCAAAACCTTAGGCTCTCTTTGAGCCTTCCACGAAGACTTGTGTAACTAATCCAATTTTCTCCCAAGTGGACTGAGGCCATGTGCAGCAAAAATTACACTATCCAGTATTTTTAAGCTGATTTTTAAGCTCCAGCCTAGTTGAAGGAGGAGACATCCACTGTACGCTTAATCGAGAAAGATGTATGCAAGGTTCATTATTTAATTCAATTTTGCAGCATTCAAAGACACACAACTTAAGATTTGGGGAAGTTGCTTTTGCTTGCTGAAATTCAGCTTCCGATACAGAAGCACGGTTTAACCTTCAGGTGCACAACCTCTCTTAAATCCTCCACAGAGCTGACGGGGATAGGCACGTCTTGCGTCCCTGAATACCTGGGACTAGGAAAAGGCCTTCTCAGAACGTGTCTTCCCGGCCTTAAAAAGGATGAGACATCCAGCAACCACCCTTACCATGTGTATTCTAAGAGAAAAAGAAATACTGGCAACACTGTTTATCATGGGGAGGAGGAATACAGCTGGAAAACCGTGAAGAAAACCATGGAACAGCAACACAGGATTCTGGATGCAATGTGTGTTATTTCATGAAAAACAACTTGAAATAAAAAATGATGGTTGGTGGGAGTTGTGCATAGTAACATGTAGCTGGAGTAGGGTCAGAATACTTAAACCAGGGAATTAGAAAGATATTTTGAACATTGGCAGATATACTACAGATAGTAATTCAGGAGCAGAGCGCAAAAAAAAAACCTCCTAAGGGAAGATTCATAATGGCCTCTTTCATACACACAGCATTTCTTTCTGTGGAGGCGAGAGCAGGCTGAAAACCACAGAAGACAGCCAGGAAGAGCAGAAAATTCAGGGCAGTAAATACACAAACTGCAAAGCATGTTCTAGCTTGACCTCGCACAGGGTCACATGTACCCTCATTTCCCAAGAGCCGGTGTGACGGGTACACTCAACCCCATAACCAAACTAGCCGTAGTTTGGTACAGGCTCCAAAGGAGGTAAAGGAGCCATAGCCAGGCCAAGAACTCCTCTAGTTTCAATCTCTTCTCTGAAAAACCCACAAAGGAGCCGAGTGACCCAGTGAGCACCGCTGCCTATCACCTTGGAACACTCATCATGCGATTAACACAGGAATAGCGGGTGGTTTTTCCAAGACTCATTTATCAAGGAGCAAAAAAAGTTGTGGGCACAGGGAGTCTCATGCATACCCTTCCCATTGCATGTGATTTGACTAGGAGCCAGCCACTTTATCCCATAAATATGACAGCCTAAGGGAGCCTTCTTTCAGCTCTCCCTCCTAGGCAGCGTGGCTGCATGGCAGTGATCTCCCCTCGAGCTGGGACGCCTCTCAAGGTTGCTCCTCGAGGCATAGAGGCCTGTTCTCAATAGCAGATCTTTGCTAAGTGACTGACAGCATGCTGAATTCATACTAAGGAAACAGTACTAATCCACGTAGCTACTTAATATTAACTATTATAAACTTTGTACAGATAATTCCATTAGACAAACTGTTGTCCAAGTCTGAGACTGAGATTGGACCGAGCCGCACCTAGGCTCCATAAGGAGTTTAGAAAGCAAGGGGGTCCCCTCTGAACCTCACGACTCAACGGGAGGGTCTTCCTTACCCTTTTGCATCTCCGGTCTCTGTGTGAATCCTTCCACCTCGATTCTAACTCAGTTCTCCTTCGTACGTTTCTTCCGTGCCGTAATTAATAAGGCAAACCTTGCCGTCCAACTTACTGAACCTCGGGAAACCACTGTCAAACTTTGTTAAATTCCTCATATTTATTGAACTCTGTCAAATTATTATTTCACCTCAATAAAACACACTGATGCTTCTCTCCTCCTGAGCGAGGTGCTTTCCGCCCCTTGGCAAGAGATTGGCGCAGCCGGCAGGATCCTGAATCTGGACTCATGACAGCCCACAGCACAGCCTGCATGGGGTGAAAGGCATGCATCAGACCTCAGGGCCATCACACCCACAGGGAGGCCTGGGGACAGCAAGGGCACCTGCTGTGTCCCCACCAGAGCACGCCTGCGGAGAGACGGCCTTCGGGAAGGGCCCTTCGGTCCGGAGCTGTTCCCTTGGCAGCACGCGGCCTTCGGGAAGGGCCCTTTGCTCCTGAGCTGTTCCCTCAGCAGCGCTTGCGAGGTGTGCGTGCAGCTCTGCCGTCCCTCAGTGCTGCTGTGGGGTCTGCGCCTGCTCGGGGAGGGAGGGAGGGAGAGGAGCTGCCCCGCGTTTGCTCTGGGTCGGCAAATCTTTCCCAAAAGGCGGGTCTGTCTGTGCTGCCAGCCACAGCCCTGGGCAGGAGGAGCTGCGTGACAGGAGCCCAAACCCCTCACAAATCCCCCCGTCCCCTCACAGACCCCAAACCCATCAAATCTCCTCACAGATCCCCCCAGACTCCTCAGAGACCCCAACATCTTCTCACAAATACACTCACAGACACCCCAAACCCCTCACAGGCCCCCCCCAAACCCCTCAAATACCCTCACGGATCCCCCCAAACACCTCACAGACCCCAACATCCCCTCACAAATCCACTCACAGACCGCCCACACTGCTCACAAATCCCCCCCATCCCCTCACAGACACCCCCAAACCCCTCAAATCCCCTCACGGATCCCCACAAAACCCTCAGGGACCCCAACATCTCCTCACAAATCCACTCAACACCTCACAAATCCCCTCACAGAACCCCCCCATCCCCTCACAGACCCTGCCAAACCCCTCAGAGACCCCAACATCTCCTCACAAATCCACTCACAGACCCCCACAAACCCTTCGAATCCTCTCGCAGACCCCCCCAAACCCCTCAGAGATCCCAACATCCCCTCACAAATCCACTCGCAGACTGCGCAACCCCCCCAAACCCCTCAAATCCCCTCACAGACCCCGCCAAACCCCTCACAGACCCCAACATCTCCTCACAAATACACTCACAGACCCCCCATTGCCTCACACCCCCCCCAAACCCTTCAAATCCCCTCACAGACACCCCCATACCCTTCAGAGGCCCCAACATCCCCTCACAAATACCCTCCACACCTCACAAATCCCCTCACAACCCCTCCATCCCCTCACAGACCCCCCCCAACCCCTCAGAGACGCCAACATCCCCTCACAAATCCACTCGTGGACCGCCCAAGCCCCTCGCAAATCCCCCCCAAAACTCCTCGCAGACCCCAACATCCCCTCACAAATCCCCTCAACACCTCACAAATCCCCTCACAGACTCCCCCAAACCCCTCAGAGACCCCGCCAAACCCCTCAGAGACCCCCCCAAACCCTTCAAATCCCCTCGCAGACCCCGCTAAACACCTCACAGACCCCAACATCCCCTCAACAAATCCAGGCGCGGACTGCCCAAACCCCTCACAAATCCCCCCCCAAACCCCTCACAGACCCCCCCGCCCCCCACCCACCTGCACTGACCGGGCTGCAAGTGCACATTGCCAGCTCATGTCCAGCTTTTCATCCACCAGCGCACCCCCAGCTTACTCGCTGGCAGGGCAGCATGGGCACAGAGTAGGCCTTGGGGCCGTGCAAGCAGCCTTCAGCAATAGCCAAAACATGGGTGTGCTACCAACACTGGTTTGGTCACACATCCAACACTCGGCACCATATGTGCTGCTAGGAAGAAAATTAACTCCATCCCAGCCAAAAGCAGTTATGGCTCAATAGCAGCTTGGTGCTGCTCTGTGTTTTATTTCTGGCTTTGCCTTATGTGGTGTATTTGGCGCGCACGCAATGGAGGGGCTGGGGCTGGTATTGCCCTACACAGTACCCCTGTCCTGTGCACTCCAGGACAAAGCTGGCACAGGGAGCAGAGGGGGGGATGGTGACCTGTTAACGAGCCCCTTTGGTGCCTCTGTGGCTCAGAATTTAGCAGGACAGTCCCACCAGGGAAGCTGGGCTCCCCCAGCCTGTTGGTGGGTCCCATGCCCAGCTCCCTGCCTGCTGACACCGTGGGCATCCAGGTCCCTGTGTGCCCCGATACGAAGTTCGGCCCAGGATTGGTGAATCCCTGGGTCTGCTGCCATTACGACCTGGACAACTGTGCTACTGATCTGTATTTATTGCTGTGCCATTACTCGGACACGAATGGTCGATCCCTGAAGCTGTCCGTCAGGAGTCTGTCATTGTAGCCCACTGTGCTACTGATCTGTATTTATTGCTGTGCCATTACTCGGACACGAATGGTCGATCCCTGAAGCTGTCCGTCAGGAGTCTGTCATTGTAGCCCAAACCCATACCCTGGTGGGGCTGGCTCAGGCCCTTGCAGGAGGGCCGGCGCGATGGGCTTGGGGCGCGGGCGGGTGGCTTCAATTCCTCTGGGGGCTCGAGGTCGCTGGGCTGGTCCCGCAACAGCCGGCTGGCTGAGTTGGACAGCCATGAGGGCCGGGGTGGAGGCGGGCGGGCCGGGCGGCTGTCCGGGCTGGCGGAGGCCCGTTCCCTGCTGCTCTGTGGCAGGGGGGCCGGTTTTGCAGGCACAGGTGATGGCTCTTGCTGTCGGGTCCAGCTCTCCGGGGTGCTGCAGCGGCTGCTCCGGCTGTCCAGGCCCGAGGAGCAGCTGCTGGTGTCGGACCAGGCTCGCGAAGCTGCGGAGAGGCGCCTGCGGAGAGAGGAGGCTGCTGAGGCCCCACCGCGGCTGTGGGGCCGGGCGGGTGTGAGGGTGCGGGGCAGCACTGGGCGCCTCACGGGGTGCGGATGCCTGGCTGCGCGTGGGAGCTGTGGGCGTGGAGAGCTCCGTGCAGAAAACGGGGCACCCCGCACCCCTCGTCTGGGGCTCTGCTCGCCTGCCCACGGCTCGTCTCCTCTCGGCCCTGACCATCCTGACCTGCCTGCTCTGCACGTGCCTGGAAGGAGACCTGCCCGCGACAGACCGAGGGGACCAAAGCTGGGCACAGCGCTGCAGGGCCAGGAGAGCCTCCTGTTCTCCTTTCTCAGCGTGCCTGGCAGAGACCAGCACTCGGCTCCCCTGCCTGTCCCTGACCAGACAAGGGCACAGCCTCGGCTCTCTGTTCAGCGAGATGCTCTCCATCCTCTCTTCAGAATACGTATCCAAAGAGATACGTACCCCTGCACAGAAAAAAACCCTGCCTGTGCTGAGAACACGCATGCTGGCAGTGCTCAGGTGCAGATGGGACAGGCTGACTCTTTCTCCAAAGCAAGGCCGAGAGCTGGGAAGGCTCCTCACCACGGTCTCAGTTGCTGGGACACCCTGGTCGAGGTGAACCTCTGGGATTTACGGCATCACCTAACAGGGTGATTTCTGCTGGCAGGTTCACTGGCAGAAAGATGTCACTATTGCGCTTCTCACTTTCTATGGCAATGTCATCCCTCGTTTTTCTTCCTGACCTTGCTCATCCTACGTCTGTCGCTGGGTCTGCTCTTGTCGAGGCAGGGTCACTTTTAACTAACACTTGCCACAGGAGGAAGGCGTTTCACAAAAGAGTGCCCATGAATTGAGAGGCCAGTTAAAACATCTTACAGCAGAAATCTCAGTAGAGTTTGGCCAGTAACTGTCTCGGCACTCCACAATACCCTACCTCTAAATGTTTCATGGCTAATAGCAGCCATCTAATACAGAAGTTTGGCAAAAAAAACTCCCAACAACTCACCGTCGTCTCTTCCTCCACAGACAGATCACACAACACAGTATCATCCCAAACAGCACGGAGCCCAGGACCGCCACGGCGCCTTCTATGCAGTAGTACCGGAAATCTTGAGGATCCACAGCATTTGTGTTTCTCTTGTCATCCACACCTGCAGGAACAATTCTGTGCATTAGTGTGTCCTGCACGCTACTGGTAATCTCACAGGAGGTCTGACATTGCCAGGAAATGTTCTTTCTCACTTTGTTAGCATCTCTGCACCAGCAAACATGCTGGGGCTGCAATGTTTCCTTGGTTTCAGTAGAAGCAAAGGAAACTCCCAAAGCCATTGCAAATCAATGCACTCTGGAGCCTCTCTTTCTCCTCAGAGCTTTGCTCACACTGTGGTACGGCTGTAATCCAGTTTTCCCAGTGTCACAGGTTTGCTCCCCCTTCTTGGCCACCCTTCACGTTTGCACACAATTTCTTTTGCACTCACCCACTTTCACTCCCCAAGGCTTGCCAGTGCTGCTGCCTGGAGGCTCTCTCTGACCCTTTGGGACAAGTTGTCCCAAAGAACTGAACAGAACTCATGAGGCCAGATGGAGAGCATGTGGGGGAGCGCAGCTGTTTGACCAATCGTTCCTTTGAGCGACACAGACAAAACCCATCCCTGCATCAGGGAGTGCCACCCCCAGCTCTCTCCCCAGCCCATCACCCACACCCTGAGGGGATGGAGTCAGGCCCTCTCAGGAGACACCTGAACCTCGCTCTCTCCCTCTTCGCCTTTCCTCCAGCGTGGGCACTGCTTGCATGCCCCCAGGTTTCAGGACTTGTCTTCCCCTTATGGCCCCCTGCAAGACTGCTAATTACCTGCACTCTTCGGAGAAAATTCGTATCTCCTGGCGTGGTGGGCTTCTCCAGGGCTGGACAGCACTGCCACTGCCAAGAATCAGAGAAAGGTAAAGCCTCAGCATGGCTCAGGCACAGAAGATGCAGGAGGGTGGCACAGGTTCCCTCTAAGCCCATGCCCCATCCGCCAGTGAATCCCTTTGGACCTCAGTTCACAGGAGGGATCCCCCTCTGTTGTGCTTAGGGGGACTCAGGGCAAGCTCTGGGATGCAGGTATAGCAGGAGGCACATTCCATTAAGAGTCGTATTTCCCATCGTCTGCTGTGGGTGGTTCAGATGGCCTCACCCCCAAAACGGTAAAGTTCTCAAATTCCTGTGAACAGGGTGTGGTGGGAGGTGAGCATCTCACTGCATCCACACAGAGGGTTACGAGTGAGTGTCTCTCTGGCACACTGATGGCAGTAACCTCCACACCCCAGAGATGACAGTCATCCTCAGAGAGCCGTTGCTGGCTTCTTTTAGAACACTCGCTCTGTACTAATAATAGTTTGGCTGCTGACAAGATGTGCAGTAGCGGGCACCAGGGGAAGAGGCTGCAGACACACAATGATTTTGATTCATGACACTGGATGACTGAAGGACAGCAATTACCTGGCACGCCTGTTGATTGAATTGCCCCTGTTTTTTCGTCAGAGACTGGCACTGCGTGACTATCTCCTTCCTGAAACGCCTCCTTCTCCACAGTCTCACGGTCCATCTCTTTAGAAAGAAAGTGGCTCACTTTAATTAGAAGTAACCGTTCCTCATCAGGAACGTGGTATCTTCAGGAGGCAATACTTCTCAAAATACATTAATAACGCTTAGAAACAAAGCCTGGGCATTTGGGGGTGCACCTAGTCACTAGTCCAAACGATGTGTCATTCATGGAGAAAAATTTAAGTGCTAGACACTTTCCAGTTTACCAGGAGACAGCAAATCCTGACCTGCTAAGAGACTAGGAGATTGCATGTGATCTTGTTCACATTCCACTTGGTGCATTTTTGGCAAACTGCAAGATGATGGTAAATTACTTCCCTCAGAGGAGACAGGAAGATGCTGTGGCCAGTTCAGGTGGGGAAAGAGTCCTTCTGAGAAGCACTTCCCATCATACCAACTCCACCACATGGTAAGGGTAACAGACACGCATAGTGGACTGAACCGCAAGCTCTTGCAAGCATATTCTGGGCACTTTCACAAGTGCAGTGAAGAGCCCACAGTCCCCCAAAACAAGAGGAAAACCACAACCAAGTTATCGAAAACACAACTAGAAACAGACAGGCAGACCACCCGACACCGAATTCACAGCCCTTCATTTTAGCTGCCTTCAAGTTAGGTGTTGGGCCTTCAGCTGGGTGTCCAGCTTTCGCCTGTCCCTGACCCCGAGGTGTCACCGAGAGTCCTCAGACATCAAGGAGAACAATGGGGTTAGACCAGGCTGCGAAGCCGGGGTGCTCCCATCCTGCCCAGGGGATGCCTGCAGCCCAGGCAAAGTCTGCTGGTCTCAGTGACCCCAAGCTCCCGGCGCATCCTGTCCACTGGCCAAGGGCACTCTCCCTGCCAGTGACTGGCAGGGTGCTGGCCCTCTCATGGCTTATCAGGAATCGGCTCCTCAGCCAAGTCCCTCACACACTCAAGGTGCGAGCACTGTCAGTTCCTGCCAGCTGGATACCAACGTCTGCCCAGAACAGCTCTGGCCAGTAACGCTGTAACTGGGGCAGCAGCCGTCCCTGGGGCTCAGTTGAACCACAACTGGCAGCAGAGACTCTGCACCATCTCTACAGCTCACCAGCACCTGCAAGGTGTGAAATTTGAGTGTCAGTGCAGTGCGGCTCTGATCGATCCCTTCCTGCTGCACAGGATTCATGTCCATACATGCATCTGAAACCTCAGCTTCCCAAGACTTCTGGTTATACCCACCACGTGCTGCTTTGTCCAGTTCCTTCAGGATTTCCTTTAGGACTTCTGGTGACCGCTGGGAAGATCTTCCTATTTCAGCTTTAGCTTTATACTTTGCTCTTTGAGGACCTTAACAGAAAGTATAAAGTTAAATTCTCAAGAATAACATACTGAAAACGAGCGCTTAGTCTGTGAAGTCAGTCAGGACTGACTACTCACCCCTAGGATGCCAGGTGAGCTCCAGCGCAGGACCCAGCCGAGAAGCTGGAAGAGCCCTCCCTGTACCCACATCTGCAACCAAACACCCACGAGAAGCTCCCATCATACATTGTGATATACACTGTCATACTGAATAGCAGAACATGTAAGGGGATCACAGAACAACATGGCACACACGATGCAGGCCTATATTCCCACACCTGCAAGAGACATCTTGCTCACATTTGGGCTTTGAGCTGGCAGCTCTCAAAGGAAGTAAAAAGCCATGACGTACCCGTGCGATCTCCCTGCGCGTCAGCCCTGGAACCCGGCTGGGAAGCTGGATAGCCATTGCGTCCAGCCACGTCTGTAAACAAACAGAACAGAGAAGCTCCTGTGAAATACTTCAATAGACTTCTTCAGATGTGAACGGCAATGAATGCAGTTCACACACAGGGTTGCTCCATGGCACTCGTCTCTCCCTGCCACTCAGGAGCACTGTGCAGACCATTACTGGGTGCCTGGAACATGCCAGTTTAAAACAAACCATGTACAGAGCTGCCGGCAGAAAGGACTCCCTGGAGCCCACACCAGCTCTAAACTCAACCCCAACAAGCCCAATGGCTTTGCAGCAGGCACTGGAAGCAGCGCAGGGTCAGAAAGGCTGGGAAAGAATGTTTTGCAAGGCAGAGCGCCCCAGGCCACATCACTGAGCCTGACCCATTCCCTCTCTGCTCTTCTGCATGTCTAAGCATCAGCCAAGAAAATACTAACTTAAATTTCATATGAACAAATATTAAAACCTAAATGCCCGCTCATTCAACTGACATACCTGTGGGGTTGCCCTGAGGCTCCCGGACAAGATCCGGCTGAGCAGTCGGGTGGCCATCGGCTACAGGCACAGCTGTAATCAAGCACGTTTCCATTAGAGGCTGTGATCTACCTCTTTCTCAGTGACCTGCAGTCACTGGAGGGGGGGTCAGGTAATGACGTGGGACCCAGACATGGGTGGAGGTTTCCAAAGCTGCAGAGGGCCTGGGGGACCTGGGTTCACCCAAGGAGAGCACTGCCGGGCTAGAGCAGGAATGCTCCTGTTTTTCTGAGCAGACATCTCCCAAGGACGGACATCCCTGAGGCTGAAAGTCAGGATTCAGCCAGGGAGCGGCAGAGCCAGGGCCCGGGGCACAGCTGTGGACCAGCGCGGGGAAGAAGTGCCCCTGCAGGCTACTACCTGGCCCCTGCGGTGCTGCTCTGGCCCCGACATGCAGGCCAGGGGAAGGCTGCTCTGGGGCAGGGCAGCACAGGGCCGGCTCTGGGGATGGTTCCTCACCCCGCGGTGCTGCTCTCGGCCCCACCGTTCACCTGGAAAATGCCTCTGCAGCGGCTGCAGCCCCCTGCACCTCCCCACGGGACATCTACCTCCCGCTGCCCATGAAGCTGGCCGCGGCTCATCCGGCCCAGCCCGGCCCCGCTGCTCTCACAGCCCTGCCACACCACGACCCCAGCCCCGCTGTCACCCCGAGGTGTGGTGGGTGCTGCGCCACGCTGCCAGCGCTGGGTGCTGGCCCTCGCCTGCCCACCTACCTAATCCCCGCGCTTGCCACGGAGCAGCCCCGACATCCCAGGCTTGCAGGGACAC
>NW_027439397.1:0-20000 GCF_964188355.1 Buteo buteo
ACCCTAATCCTAACCCTAACCCAACCTTAACCCTAAAACTAACCTTAGCCCTTAAAACTAACCTAATAGAAACCCTAACCCTAACTCCTAACCCTAAGCCTAACCTAACCCTAACCCTAACCCTAGCCGTAACCCTAACCCTAACCCTAACCCTAGCCCTAACCCTAACCCTAACCCTAACCCTAACCTTAGCCCTAACCCTAACCCCTAACCCCTAACCGTAACGCTAACCCTAAGCCTAACCCCTAACCCCTAACCCCTAACCCTAACCATAACCCTAAACCCTAACCCTAACCCTAACCCTAACCCTAGCCCTAACCCTAGCCCTAAGTCGTACCCTAACCCTAATCCTAACCCTAACCCAACCTTAACCCTAAAACTAACCTTAGCCCTTAAAACTAACCTAATAGAAACCCTAACCCTAACTCCTAACCCTAAGCCTAACCTAACCCTAACCCTAACCCTAGCCGTAACCCTAACCCTAACCCTAACCCTAGCCCTAACCCTAACCCTAACCCTAACCCTAACCTTAGCCCTAACCCTAACCCCTAACCCCTAACCGTAACGCTAACCCTAAGCCTAACCCCTAACCCCTAACCCCTAACCCTAACCATAACCCTAAACCCTAACCCTAACCCTAACCCTAACCCTAGCCCTAACCCTAGCCCTAAGTCGTACCCTAACCCTAATCCTAACCCTAACCCAACCTTAACCCTAAAACTAACCTTAGCCCTTAAAACTAACCTAATAGAAACCCTAACCCTAACTCCTAACCCTAAGCCTAACCTAACCCTAACCCTAACCCTAGCCGTAACCCTAACCCTAACCCTAACCCTAGCCCTAACCCTAACCCTAACCCTAACCCTAACCTTAGCCCTAACCCTAACCCCTAACCCCTAACCGTAACGCTAACCCTAAGCCTAACCCCTAACCCCTAACCCCTAACCCTAACCATAACCCTAAACCCTAACCCTAACCCTAACCCTAACCCTAGCCCTAACCCTAGCCCTAAGTCGTACCCTAACCCTAATCCTAACCCTAACCCAACCTTAACCCTAAAACTAACCTTAGCCCTTAAAACTAACCTAATAGAAACCCTAACCCTAACTCCTAACCCTAAGCCTAACCTAACCCTAACCCTAACCCTAGCCGTAACCCTAACCCTAACCCTAACCCTAGCCCTAACCCTAACCCTAACCCTAACCCTAACCTTAGCCCTAACCCTAACCCCTAACCCCTAACCGTAACGCTAACCCTAAGCCTAACCCCTAACCCCTAACCCCTAACCCTAACCATAACCCTAAACCCTAACCCTAACCCTAACCCTAACCCTAGCCCTAACCCTAGCCCTAAGTCGTACCCTAACCCTAATCCTAACCCTAACCCAACCTTAACCCTAAAACTAACCTTAGCCCTTAAAACTAACCTAATAGAAACCCTAACCCTAACTCCTAACCCTAAGCCTAACCTAACCCTAACCCTAACCCTAGCCGTAACCCTAACCCTAACCCTAACCCTAGCCCTAACCCTAACCCTAACCCTAACCCTAACCTTAGCCCTAACCCTAACCCCTAACCCCTAACCGTAACGCTAACCCTAAGCCTAACCCCTAACCCCTAACCCCTAACCCTAACCATAACCCTAAACCCTAACCCTAACCCTAACCCTAACCCTAGCCCTAACCCTAGCCCTAAGTCGTACCCTAACCCTAATCCTAACCCTAACCCAACCTTAACCCTAAAACTAACCTTAGCCCTTAAAACTAACCTAATAGAAACCCTAACCCTAACTCCTAACCCTAAGCCTAACCTAACCCTAACCCTAACCCTAGCCGTAACCCTAACCCTAACCCTAACCCTAGCCCTAACCCTAACCCTAACCCTAACCCTAACCTTAGCCCTAACCCTAACCCCTAACCCCTAACCGTAACGCTAACCCTAAGCCTAACCCCTAACCCCTAACCCCTAACCCTAACCATAACCCTAAACCCTAACCCTAACCCTAACCCTAACCCTAGCCCTAACCCTAGCCCTAAGTCGTACCCTAACCCTAATCCTAACCCTAACCCAACCTTAACCCTAAAACTAACCTTAGCCCTTAAAACTAACCTAATAGAAACCCTAACCCTAACTCCTAACCCTAAGCCTAACCTAACCCTAACCCTAACCCTAGCCGTAACCCTAACCCTAACCCTAACCCTAGCCCTAACCCTAACCCTAACCCTAACCCTAACCTTAGCCCTAACCCTAACCCCTAACCCCTAACCGTAACGCTAACCCTAAGCCTAACCCCTAACCCCTAACCCCTAACCCTAACCATAACCCTAAACCCTAACCCTAACCCTAACCCTAACCCTAGCCCTAACCCTAGCCCTAAGTCGTACCCTAACCCTAATCCTAACCCTAACCCAACCTTAACCCTAAAACTAACCTTAGCCCTTAAAACTAACCTAATAGAAACCCTAACCCTAACTCCTAACCCTAAGCCTAACCTAACCCTAACCCTAACCCTAGCCGTAACCCTAACCCTAACCCTAACCCTAGCCCTAACCCTAACCCTAACCCTAACCCTAACCTTAGCCCTAACCCTAACCCCTAACCCCTAACCGTAACGCTAACCCTAAGCCTAACCCCTAACCCCTAACCCCTAACCCTAACCATAACCCTAAACCCTAACCCTAACCCTAACCCTAACCCTAGCCCTAACCCTAGCCCTAAGTCGTACCCTAACCCTAATCCTAACCCTAACCCAACCTTAACCCTAAAACTAACCTTAGCCCTTAAAACTAACCTAATAGAAACCCTAACCCTAACTCCTAACCCTAAGCCTAACCTAACCCTAACCCTAACCCTAGCCGTAACCCTAACCCTACTAACCCCTAACCGTAACGCTAACCCTAAGCCTAACCCCTAACCCTAACCCCTAACCCTAACCATAACCCTAAACCCTAACCCTAACCCTAACCCTAACCCTAGCCCTAACCCTAGCCCTAAGTCGTACCCTAACCCTAATCCTAACCCTAACCCAACCTTAACCCTAAAACTAACCTTAGCCCTTAAAACTAACCTAATAGAAACCCTAACCCTAACTCCTAACCCTAAGCCTAACCTAACCCTAACCCTAACCCTAGCCGTAACCCTAACCCTAACCCTAACCCTAGCCCTAACCCTAACCCTAACCCTAACCCTAACCTTAGCCCTAACCCTAACCCCTAACCCCTAACCGTAACGCTAACCCTAAGCCTAACCCCTAACCCCTAACCCCTAACCCTAACCATAACCCTAAACCCTAACCCTAACCCTAACCCTAACCCTAGCCCTAACCCTAGCCCTAAGTCGTACCCTAACCCTAATCCTAACCCTAACCCAACCTTAACCCTAAAACTAACCTTAGCCCTTAAAACTAACCTAATAGAAACCCTAACCCTAACTCCTAACCCTAAGCCTAACCTAACCCTAAGCCTAACCCTAGCCGTAACCCTAACCCTAACCCTAACCCTAGCCCTAACCCTAACCCTAACCCTAACCCTAACCTTAGCCCTAACCCTAACCCCTAACCCCTAACCGTAACGCTAACCCTAAGCCTAACCCCTAACCCCTAACCCCTAACCCTAACCATAACCCTAAACCCTAACCCTAACCCTAACCCTAACCCTAGCCCTAACCCTAGCCCTAAGTCATACCCTAACCCTAATCCTAACCCTAACCCAACCTTAACCCTAAAACTAACCTTAGCCCTTAAAACTAACCTAATAGAAACCCTAACCCTAACTCCTAACCCTAAGCCTAACCTAACCCTAACCCTAACCCTAGCCGTAACCCTAACCCTAACCCTAACCCTAGCCCTAACCCTAACCCTAACCCTAACCCTAACCTTAGCCCTAACCCTAACCCCTAACCCCTAACCGTAACGCTAACCCTAAGCCTAACCCCTAACCCCTAACCCCTAACCCTAACCATAACCCTAAACCCTAACCCTAACCCTAACCCTAACCCTAGCCCTAACCCTAGCCCTAAGTCGTACCCTAACCCTAATCCTAACCCTAACCCAACCTTAACCCTAAAACTAACCTTAGCCCTTAAAACTAACCTAATAGAAACCCTAACCCTAACTCCTAACCCTAAGCCTAACCTAACCCTAACCCTAACCCTAGCCGTAACACTAACCCTAACCCTAACCCTAGCCCTAACCCTAACCCTAACCCTAACCCTAACCTTAGCCCTAACCCTAACCCCAACCCCTAACCGTAACGCTAACCCTAAGCCTAACCCCTAACCCCTAACCCCTAACCCTAACCATAACCCTAAACCCTAACCCTAACCCTAACCCTAACCCTAGCCCTAACCCTAGCCCTAAGTCGTACCCTAACCCTAATCCTAACCCTAACCCAACCTTAACCCTAAAACTAACCTTAGCCCTTAAAACTAACCTAATAGAAACCCTAACCCTAACTCCTAACCCTAAGCCTAACCTAACCCTAACCCTAACCCTAGCCGTAACCCTAACCCTAACCCTAACCCTAGCCCTAACCCTAACCCTAACCCTAACCCTAACCTTAGCCCTAACCCTAACCCCTAACCCCTAACCGTAACGCTAACCCTAAGCCTAACCCCTAACCCCTAACCCCTAACCCTAACCATAACCCTAAACCCTAACCCTAACCCTAACCCTAACCCTAGCCCTAACCCTAGCCCTAAGTCGTACCCTAACCCTAATCCTAACCCTAACCCAACCTTAACCCTAAAACTAACCTTAGCCCTTAAAACTAACCTAATAGAAACCCTAACCCTAACTCCTAACCCTAAGCCTAACCTAACCCTAACCCTAACCCTAGCCGTAACCCTAACCCTAACCCTAACCCTAGCCCTAACCCTAACCCTAACCCTAACCCTAACCTTAGCCCTAACCCTAACCCCTAACCCCTAACCGTAACGCTAACCCTAAGCCTAACCCCTAACCCCTAACCCCTAACCCTAACCATAACCCTAAACCCTAACCCTAACCCTAACCCTAACCCTAGCCCTAACCCTAGCCCTAAGTCGTACCCTAACCCTAATCCTAACCCTAACCCAACCTTAACCCTAAAACTAACCTTAGCCCTTAAAACTAACCTAATAGAAACCCTAACCCTAACTCCTAACCCTAAGCCTAACCTAACCCTAACCCTAACCCTAGCCGTAACCCTAACCCTAACCCTAACCCTAGCCCTAACCCTAACCCTAACCCTAACCCTAACCTTAGCCCTAACCCTAACCCCTAACCCCTAACCGTAACGCTAACCCTAAGCCTAACCCCTAACCCCTAACCCCTAACCCTAACCATAACCCTAAACCCTAACCCTAACCCTAACCCTAACCCTAGCCCTAACCCTAGCCCTAAGTCGTACCCTAACCCTAATCCTAACCCTAACCCAACCTTAACCCTAAAACTAACCTTAGCCCTTAAAACTAACCTAATAGAAACCCTAACCCTAACTCCTAACCCTAAGCCTAACCTAACCCTAACCCTAACCCTAGCCGTAACCCTAACCCTAACCCTAACCCTAGCCCTAACCCTAACCCTAACCCTAACCCTAACCTTAGCCCTAACCCTAACCCCTAACCCCTAACCGTAACGCTAACCCTAAGCCTAACCCCTAACCCCTAACCCCTAACCCTAACCATAACCCTAAACCCTAACCCTAACCCTAACCCTAACCCTAGCCCTAACCCTAGCCCTAAGTCGTACCCTAACCCTAATCCTAACCCTAACCCAACCTTAACCCTAAAACTAACCTTAGCCCTTAAAACTAACCTAATAGAAACCCTAACCCTAACTCCTAACCCTAAGCCTAACCTAACCCTAAGCCTAACCCTAGCCGTAACCCTAACCCTAACCCTAACCCTAGCCCTAACCCTAACCCTAACCCTAACCCTAACCTTAGCCCTAACCCTAACCCCTAACCCCTAACCGTAACGCTAACCCTAAGCCTAACCCCTAACCCCTAACCCCTAACCCTAACCATAACCCTAAACCCTAACCCTAACCCTAACCCTAACCCTAGCCCTAACCCTAGCCCTAAGTCGTACCCTAACCCTAATCCTAACCCTAACCCAACCTTAACCCTAAAACTAACCTTAGCCCTTAAAACTAACCTAATAGAAACCCTAACCCTAACTCCTAACCCTAAGCCTAACCTAACCCTAACCCTAACCCTAGCCGTAACCCTAACCCTAACCCTAACCCTAGCCCTAACCCTAACCCTAACCCTAACCCTAACCTTAGCCCTAACCCTAACCCCTAACCCCTAACCGTAACGCTAACCCTAAGCCTAACCCCTAACCCCTAACCCCTAACCCTAACCATAACCCTAAACCCTAACCCTAACCCTAACCCTAACCCTAGCCCTAACCCTAGCCCTAAGTCGTACCCTAACCCTAATCCTAACCCTAACCCAACCTTAACCCTAAAACTAACCTTAGCCCTTAAAACTAACCTAATAGAAACCCTAACCCTAACTCCTAACCCTAAGCCTAACCTAACCCTAACCCTAACCCTAGCCGTAACCCTAACCCTAACCCTAACCCTAGCCCTAACCCTAACCCTAACCCTAACCCTAACCTTAGCCCTAACCCTAACCCCTAACCCCTAACCGTAACGCTAACCCTAAGCCTAACCCCTAACCCCTAACCCCTAACCCTAACCATAACCCTAAACCCTAACCCTAACCCTAACCCTAACCCTAGCCCTAACCCTAGCCCTAAGTCGTACCCTAACCCTAATCCTAACCCTAACCCAACCTTAACCCTAAAACTAACCTTAGCCCTTAAAACTAACCTAATAGAAACCCTAACCCTAACTCCTAACCCTAAGCCTAACCTAACCCTAACCCTAACCCTAGCCGTAACCCTAACCCTAACCCTAACCCTAGCCCTAACCCTAACCCTAACCCTAACCCTAACCTTAGCCCTAACCCTAACCCCTAACCCCTAACCGTAACGCTAACCCTAAGCCTAACCCCTAACCCCTAACCCCTAACCCTAACCATAACCCTAAACCCTAACCCTAACCCTAACCCTAACCCTAGCCCTAACCCTAGCCCTAAGTCGTACCCTAACCCTAATCCTAACCCTAACCCAACCTTAACCCTAAAACTAACCTTAGCCCTTAAAACTAACCTAATAGAAACCCTAACCCTAACTCCTAACCCTAAGCCTAACCTAACCCTAACCCTAACCCTAGCCGTAACCCTAACCCTAACCCTAACCCTAGCCCTAACCCTAACCCTAACCCTAACCCTAACCTTAGCCCTAACCCTAACCCCTAACCCCTAACCGTAACGCTAACCCTAAGCCTAACCCCTAACCCCTAACCCCTAACCCTAACCATAACCCTAAACCCTAACCCTAACCCTAACCCTAACCCTAGCCCTAACCCTAGCCCTAAGTCGTACCCTAACCCTAATCCTAACCCTAACCCAACCTTAACCCTAAAACTAACCTTAGCCCTTAAAACTAACCTAATAGAAACCCTAACCCTAACTCCTAACCCTAAGCCTAACCTAACCCTAACCCTAACCCTAGCCGTAACCCTAACCCTAACCCTAACCCTAGCCCTAACCCTAACCCTAACCCTAACCCTAACCTTAGCCCTAACCCTAACCCCTAACCCCTAACCGTAACGCTAACCCTAAGCCTAACCCCTAACCCCTAACCCCTAACCCTAACCATAACCCTAAACCCTAACCCTAACCCTAACCCTAACCCTAGCCCTAACCCTAGCCCTAAGTCGTACCCTAACCCTAATCCTAACCCTAACCCAACCTTAACCCTAAAACTAACCTTAGCCCTTAAAACTAACCTAATAGAAACCCTAACCCTAACTCCTAACCCTAAGCCTAACCTAACCCTAACCCTAACCCTAGCCGTAACCCTAACCCTAACCCTAACCCTAGCCCTAACCCTAACCCTAACCCTAACCCTAACCTTAGCCCTAACCCTAACCCCTAACCCCTAACCGTAACGCTAACCCTAAGCCTAACCCCTAACCCCTAACCCCTAACCCTAACCATAACCCTAAACCCTAACCCTAACCCTAACCCTAACCCTAGCCCTAACCCTAGCCCTAAGTCGTACCCTAACCCTAATCCTAACCCTAACCCAACCTTAACCCTAAAACTAACCTTAGCCCTTAAAACTAACCTAATAGAAACCCTAACCCTAACTCCTAACCCTAAGCCTAACCTAACCCTAACCCTAACCCTAGCCGTAACCCTAACCCTAACCCTAACCCTAGCCCTAACCCTAACCCTAACCCTAACCCTAACCTTAGCCCTAACCCTAACCCCTAACCCCTAACCGTAACGCTAACCCTAAGCCTAACCCCTAACCCCTAACCCCTAACCCTAACCATAACCCTAAACCCTAACCCTAACCCTAACCCTAACCCTAGCCCTAACCCTAGCCCTAAGTCGTACCCTAACCCTAATCCTAACCCTAACCCAACCTTAACCCTAAAACTAACCTTAGCCCTTAAAACTAACCTAATAGAAACCCTAACCCTAACTCCTAACCCTAAGCCTAACCTAACCCTAACCCTAACCCTAGCCGTAACCCTAACCCTAACCCTAACCCTAGCCCTAACCCTAACCCTAACCCTAACCCTAACCTTAGCCCTAACCCTAACCCCTAACCCCTAACCGTAACGCTAACCCTAAGCCTAACCCCTAACCCCTAACCCCTAACCCTAACCATAACCCTAAACCCTAACCCTAACCCTAACCCTAACCCTAGCCCTAACCCTAGCCCTAAGTCGTACCCTAACCCTAATCCTAACCCTAACCCAACCTTAACCCTAAAACTAACCTTAGCCCTTAAAACTAACCTAATAGAAACCCTAACCCTAACTCCTAACCCTAAGCCTAACCTAACCCTAACCCTAACCCTAGCCGTAACCCTAACCCTAACCCTAACCCTAGCCCTAACCCTAACCCTAACCCTAACCCTAACCTTAGCCCTAACCCTAACCCCTAACCCCTAACCGTAACGCTAACCCTAAGCCTAACCCCTAACCCCTAACCCCTAACCCTAACCATAACCCTAAACCCTAACCCTAACCCTAACCCTAACCCTAGCCCTAACCCTAGCCCTAAGTCGTACCCTAACCCTAATCCTAACCCTAACCCAACCTTAACCCTAAAACTAACCTTAGCCCTTAAAACTAACCTAATAGAAACCCTAACCCTAACTCCTAACCCTAAGCCTAACCTAACCCTAACCCTAACCCTAGCCGTAACCCTAACCCTAACCCTAACCCTAGCCCTAACCCTAACCCTAACCCTAACCCTAACCTTAGCCCTAACCCTAACCCCTAACCCCTAACCGTAACGCTAACCCTAAGCCTAACCCCTAACCCCTAACCCCTAACCCTAACCATAACCCTAAACCCTAACCCTAACCCTAACCCTAACCCTAGCCCTAACCCTAGCCCTAAGTCGTACCCTAACCCTAATCCTAACCCTAACCCAACCTTAACCCTAAAACTAACCTTAGCCCTTAAAACTAACCTAATAGAAACCCTAACCCTAACTCCTAACCCTAAGCCTAACCTAACCCTAACCCTAACCCTAGCCGTAACCCTAACCCTAACCCTAACCCTAGCCCTAACCCTAACCCTAACCCTAACCCTAACCTTAGCCCTAACCCTAACCCCTAACCCCTAACCGTAACGCTAACCCTAAGCCTAACCCCTAACCCCTAACCCCTAACCCTAACCATAACCCTAAACCCTAACCCTAACCCTAACCCTAACCCTAGCCCTAACCCTAGCCCTAAGTCGTACCCTAACCCTAATCCTAACCCTAACCCAACCTTAACCCTAAAACTAACCTTAGCCCTTAAAACTAACCTAATAGAAACCCTAACCCTAACTCCTAACCCTAAGCCTAACCTAACCCTAACCCTAACCCTAGCCGTAACCCTAACCCTAACCCTAACCCTAGCCCTAACCCTAACCCTAACCCTAACCCTAACCTTAGCCCTAACCCTAACCCCTAACCCCTAACCGTAACGCTAACCCTAAGCCTAACCCCTAACCCCTAACCCCTAACCCTAACCATAACCCTAAACCCTAACCCTAACCCTAACCCTAACCCTAGCCCTAACCCTAGCCCTAAGTCGTACCCTAACCCTAATCCTAACCCTAACCCAACCTTAACCCTAAAACTAACCTTAGCCCTTAAAACTAACCTAATAGAAACCCTAACCCTAACTCCTAACCCTAAGCCTAACCTAACCCTAACCCTAACCCTAGCCGTAACCCTAACCCTAACCCTAACCCTAGCCCTAACCCTAACCCTAACCCTAACCCTAACCTTAGCCCTAACCCTAACCCCTAACCCCTAACCGTAACGCTAACCCTAAGCCTAACCCCTAACCCCTAACCCCTAACCCTAACCATAACCCTAAACCCTAACCCTAACCCTAACCCTAACCCTAGCCCTAACCCTAGCCCTAAGTCGTACCCTAACCCTAATCCTAACCCTAACCCAACCTTAACCCTAAAACTAACCTTAGCCCTTAAAACTAACCTAATAGAAACCCTAACCCTAACTCCTAACCCTAAGCCTAACCTAACCCTAACCCTAACCCTAGCCGTAACCCTAACCCTAACCCTAACCCTAGCCCTAACCCTAACCCTAACCCTAACCCTAACCTTAGCCCTAACCCTAACCCCTAACCCCTAACCGTAACGCTAACCCTAAGCCTAACCCCTAACCCCTAACCCCTAACCCTAACCATAACCCTAAACCCTAACCCTAACCCTAACCCTAACCCTAGCCCTAACCCTAGCCCTAAGTCGTACCCTAACCCTAATCCTAACCCTAACCCAACCTTAACCCTAAAACTAACCTTAGCCCTTAAAACTAACCTAATAGAAACCCTAACCCTAACTCCTAACCCTAAGCCTAACCTAACCCTAACCCTAACCCTAGCCGTAACCCTAACCCTAACCCTAACCCTAGCCCTAACCCTAACCCTAACCCTAACCCTAACCTTAGCCCTAACCCTAACCCCTAACCCCTAACCGTAACGCTAACCCTAAGCCTAACCCCTAACCCCTAACCCCTAACCCTAACCATAACCCTAAACCCTAACCCTAACCCTAACCCTAACCCTAGCCCTAACCCTAGCCCTAAGTCGTACCCTAACCCTAATCCTAACCCTAACCCAACCTTAACCCTAAAACTAACCTTAGCCCTTAAAACTAACCTAATAGAAACCCTAACCCTAACTCCTAACCCTAAGCCTAACCTAACCCTAACCCTAACCCTAGCCGTAACCCTAACCCTAACCCTAACCCTAGCCCTAACCCTAACCCTAACCCTAACCCTAACCTTAGCCCTAACCCTAACCCCTAACCCCTAACCGTAACGCTAACCCTAAGCCTAACCCCTAACCCCTAACCCCTAACCCTAACCATAACCCTAAACCCTAACCCTAACCCTAACCCTAACCCTAGCCCTAACCCTAGCCCTAAGTCGTACCCTAACCCTAATCCTAACCCTAACCCAACCTTAACCCTAAAACTAACCTTAGCCCTTAAAACTAACCTAATAGAAACCCTAACCCTAACTCCTAACCCTAAGCCTAACCTAACCCTAACCCTAACCCTAGCCGTAACCCTAACCCTAACCCTAACCCTAGCCCTAACCCTAACCCTAACCCTAACCCTAACCTTAGCCCTAACCCTAACCCCTAACCCCTAACCGTAACGCTAACCCTAAGCCTAACCCCTAACCCCTAACCCCTAACCCTAACCATAACCCTAAACCCTAACCCTAACCCTAACCCTAACCCTAGCCCTAACCCTAGCCCTAAGTCGTACCCTAACCCTAATCCTAACCCTAACCCAACCTTAACCCTAAAACTAACCTTAGCCCTTAAAACTAACCTAATAGAAACCCTAACCCTAACTCCTAACCCTAAGCCTAACCTAACCCTAACCCTAACCCTAGCCGTAACCCTAACCCTAACCCTAACCCTAGCCCTAACCCTAACCCTAACCCTAACCCTAACCTTAGCCCTAACCCTAACCCCTAACCCCTAACCGTAACGCTAACCCTAAGCCTAACCCCTAACCCCTAACCCCTAACCCTAACCATAACCCTAAACCCTAACCCTAACCCTAACCCTAACCCTAGCCCTAACCCTAGCCCTAAGTCGTACCCTAACCCTAATCCTAACCCTAACCCAACCTTAACCCTAAAACTAACCTTAGCCCTTAAAACTAACCTAATAGAAACCCTAACCCTAACTCCTAACCCTAAGCCTAACCTAACCCTAACCCTAACCCTAGCCGTAACCCTAACCCTAACCCTAACCCTAGCCCTAACCCTAACCCTAACCCTAACCCTAACCTTAGCCCTAACCCTAACCCCTAACCCCTAACCGTAACGCTAACCCTAAGCCTAACCCCTAACCCCTAACCCCTAACCCTAACCATAACCCTAAACCCTAACCCTAACCCTAACCCTAACCCTAGCCCTAACCCTAGCCCTAAGTCGTACCCTAACCCTAATCCTAACCCTAACCCAACCTTAACCCTAAAACTAACCTTAGCCCTTAAAACTAACCTAATAGAAACCCTAACCCTAACTCCTAACCCTAAGCCTAACCTAACCCTAACCCTAACCCTAGCCGTAACCCTAACCCTAACCCTAACCCTAGCCCTAACCCTAACCCTAACCCTAACCCTAACCTTAGCCCTAACCCTAACCCCTAACCCCTAACCGTAACGCTAACCCTAAGCCTAACCCCTAACCCCTAACCCCTAACCCTAACCATAACCCTAAACCCTAACCCTAACCCTAACCCTAACCCTAGCCCTAACCCTAGCCCTAAGTCGTACCCTAACCCTAATCCTAACCCTAACCCAACCTTAACCCTAAAACTAACCTTAGCCCTTAAAACTAACCTAATAGAAACCCTAACCCTAACTCCTAACCCTAAGCCTAACCTAACCCTAACCCTAACCCTAGCCGTAACCCTAACCCTAACCCTAACCCTAGCCCTAACCCTAACCCTAACCCTAACCCTAACCTTAGCCCTAACCCTAACCCCTAACCCCTAACCGTAACGCTAACCCTAAGCCTAACCCCTAACCCCTAACCCCTAACCCTAACCATAACCCTAAACCCTAACCCTAACCCTAACCCTAACCCTAGCCCTAACCCTAGCCCTAAGTCGTACCCTAACCCTAATCCTAACCCTAACCCAACCTTAACCCTAAAACTAACCTTAGCCCTTAAAACTAACCTAATAGAAACCCTAACCCTAACTCCTAACCCTAAGCCTAACCTAACCCTAACCCTAACCCTAGCCGTAACCCTAACCCTAACCCTAACCCTAGCCCTAACCCTAACCCTAACCCTAACCCTAACCTTAGCCCTAACCCTAACCCCTAACCCCTAACCGTAACGCTAACCCTAAGCCTAACCCCTAACCCCTAACCCCTAACCCTAACCATAACCCTAAACCCTAACCCTAACCCTAACCCTAACCCTAGCCCTAACCCTAGCCCTAAGTCGTACCCTAACCCTAATCCTAACCCTAACCCAACCTTAACCCTAAAACTAACCTTAGCCCTTAAAACTAACCTAATAGAAACCCTAACCCTAACTCCTAACCCTAAGCCTAACCTAACCCTAACCCTAACCCTAGCCGTAACCCTAACCCTAACCCTAACCCTAGCCCTAACCCTAACCCTAACCCTAACCCTAACCTTAGCCCTAACCCTAACCCCTAACCCCTAACCGTAACGCTAACCCTAAGCCTAACCCCTAACCCCTAACCCCTAACCCTAACCATAACCCTAAACCCTAACCCTAACCCTAACCCTAACCCTAGCCCTAACCCTAGCCCTAAGTCGTACCCTAACCCTAATCCTAACCCTAACCCAACCTTAACCCTAAAACTAACCTTAGCCCTTAAAACTAACCTAATAGAAACCCTAACCCTAAATCCTAACCCTAAGCCTAACCTAACCCTAACCCTAACCCTAGCCGTAACCCTAACCCTAACCCTAACCCTAGCCCTAACCCTAACCCTAACCCTAACCCTAACCTTAGCCCTAACCCTAACCCCTAACCCCTAACCGTAACGCTAACCCTAAGCCTAACCCCTAACCCCTAACCCCTAACCCTAACCATAACCCTAAACCCTAACCCTAACCCTAACCCTAACCCTAGCCCTAACCCTAGCCCTAAGTCGTACCCTAACCCTAATCCTAACCCTAACCCAACCTTAACCCTAAAACTAACCTTAGCCCTTAAAACTAACCTAATAGAAACCCTAACCCTAACTCCTAACCCTAAGCCTAACCTAACCCTAACCCTAACCCTAGCCGTAACCCTAACCCTAACCCTAACCCTAGCCCTAACCCTAACCCTAACCCTAACCCTAACCTTAGCCCTAACCCTAACCCCTAACCCCTAACCGTAACGCTAACCCTAAGCCTAACCCCTAACCCCTAACCCCTAACCCTAACCATAACCCTAAACCCTAACCCTAACCCTAACCCTAACCCTAGCCCTAACCCTAGCCCTAAGTCGTACCCTAACCCTAATCCTAACCCTAACCCAACCTTAACCCTAAAACTAACCTTAGCCCTTAAAACTAACCTAATAGAAACCCTAACCCTAACTCCTAACCCTAAGCCTAACCTAACCCTAACCCTAACCCTAGCCGTAACCCTAACCCTAACCCTAACCCTAGCCCTAACCCTAACCCTAACCCTAACCCTAACCTTAGCCCTAACCCTAACCCCTAACCCCTAACCGTAACGCTAACCCTAAGCCTAACCCCTAACCCCTAACCCCTAACCCTAACCATAACCCTAAACCCTAACCCTAACCCTAACCCTAACCCTAGCCCTAACCCTAGCCCTAAGTCGTACCCTAACCCTAATCCTAACCCTAACCCAACCTTAACCCTAAAACTAACCTTAGCCCTTAAAACTAACCTAATAGAAACCCTAACCCTAACTCCTAACCCTAAGCCTAACCTAACCCTAACCCTAACCCTAGCCGTAACCCTAACCCTAACCCTAACCCTAGCCCTAACCCTAACCCTAACCCTAACCCTAACCTTAGCCCTAACCCTAACCCCTAACCCCTAACCGTAACGCTAACCCTAAGCCTAACCCCTAACCCCTAACCCCTAACCCTAACCATAACCCTAAACCCTAACCCTAACCCTAACCCTAACCCTAGCCCTAACCCTAGCCCTAAGTCGTACCCTAACCCTAATCCTAACCCTAACCCAACCTTAACCCTAAAACTAACCTTAGCCCTTAAAACTAACCTAATAGAAACCCTAACCCTAACTCCTAACCCTAAGCCTAACCTAACCCTAACCCTAACCCTAGCCGTAACCCTAACCCTAACCCTAACCCTAGCCCTAACCCTAACCCTAACCCTAACCCTAACCTTAGCCCTAACCCTAACCCCTAACCCCTAACCGTAACGCTAACCCTAAGCCTAACCCCTAACCCCTAACCCCTAACCCTAACCATAACCCTAAACCCTAACCCTAACCCTAACCCTAACCCTAGCCCTAACCCTAGCCCTAAGTCGTACCCTAACCCTAATCCTAACCCTAACCCAACCTTAACCCTAAAACTAACCTTAGCCCTTAAAACTAACCTAATAGAAACCCTAACCCTAACTCCTAACCCTAAGCCTAACCTAACCCTAACCCTAACCCTAGCCGTAACCCTAACCCTAACCCTAACCCTAGCCCTAACCCTAACCCTAACCCTAACCCTAACCTTAGCCCTAACCCTAACCCCTAACCCCTAACCGTAACGCTAACCCTAAGCCTAACCCCTAACCCCTAACCCCTAACCCTAACCATAACCCTAAACCCTAACCCTAACCCTAACCCTAACCCTAGCCCTAACCCTAGCCCTAAGTCGTACCCTAACCCTAATCCTAACCCTAACCCAACCTTAACCCTAAAACTAACCTTAGCCCTTAAAACTAACCTAATAGAAACCCTAACCCTAACTCCTAACCCTAAGCCTAACCTAACCCTAACCCTAACCCTAGCCGTAACCCTAACCCTAACCCTAACCCTAGCCCTAACCCTAACCCTAACCCTAACCCTAACCTTAGCCCTAACCCTAACCCCTAACCCCTAACCGTAACGCTAACCCTAAGCCTAACCCCTAACCCCTAACCCCTAACCCTAACCATAACCCTAAACCCTAACCCTAACCCTAACCCTAACCCTAGCCCTAACCCTAGCCCTAAGTCGTACCCTAACCCTAATCCTAACCCTAACCCAACCTTAACCCTAAAACTAACCTTAGCCCTTAAAACTAACCTAATAGAAACCCTAACCCTAACTCCTAACCCTAAGCCTAACCTAACCCTAACCCTAACCCTAGCCGTAACCCTAACCCTAACCCTAACCCTAGCCCTAACCCTAACCCTAACCCTAACCCTAACCTTAGCCCTAACCCTAACCCCTAACCCCTAACCGTAACGCTAACCCTAAGCCTAACCCCTAACCCCTAACCCCTAACCCTAACCATAACCCTAAACCCTAACCCTAACCCTAACCCTAACCCTAGCCCTAACCCTAGCCCTAAGTCGTACCCTAACCCTAATCCTAACCCTAACCCAACCTTAACCCTAAAACTAACCTTAGCCCTTAAAACTAACCTAATAGAAACCCTAACCCTAACTCCTAACCCTAAGCCTAACCTAACCCTAACCCTAACCCTAGCCGTAACCCTAACCCTAACCCTAACCCTAGCCCTAACCCTAACCCTAACCCTAACCCTAACCTTAGCCCTAACCCTAACCCCTAACCCCTAACCGTAACGCTAACCCTAAGCCTAACCCCTAACCCCTAACCCCTAACCCTAACCATAACCCTAAACCCTAACCCTAACCCTAACCCTAACCCTAGCCCTAACCCTAGCCCTAAGTCGTACCCTAACCCTAATCCTAACCCTAACCCAACCTTAACCCTAAAACTAACCTTAGCCCTTAAAACTAACCTAATAGAAACCCTAACCCTAACTCCTAACCCTAAGCCTAACCTAACCCTAACCCTAACCCTAGCCGTAACCCTAACCCTAACCCTAACCCTAGCCCTAACCCTAACCCTAACCCTAACCCTAACCTTAGCCCTAACCCTAACCCCTAACCCCTAACCGTAACGCTAACCCTAAGCCTAACCCCTAACCCCTAACCCCTAACCCTAACCATAACCCTAAACCCTAACCCTAACCCTAACCCTAACCCTAGCCCTAACCCTAGCCCTAAGTCGTACCCTAACCCTAATCCTAACCCTAACCCAACCTTAACCCTAAAACTAACCTTAGCCCTTAAAACTAACCTAATAGAAACCCTAACCCTAACTCCTAACCCTAAGCCTAACCTAACCCTAACCCTAACCCTAGCCGTAACCCTAACCCTAACCCTAACCCTAGCCCTAACCCTAACCCTAACCCTAACCCTAACCTTAGCCCTAACCCTAACCCCTAACCCCTAACCGTAACGCTAACCCTAAGCCTAACCCCTAACCCCTAACCCCTAACCCTAACCATAACCCTAAACCCTAACCCTAACCCTAACCCTAACCCTAGCCCTAACCCTAGCCCTAAGTCGTACCCTAACCCTAATCCTAACCCTAACCCAACCTTAACCCTAAAACTAACCTTAGCCCTTAAAACTAACCTAATAGAAACCCTAACCCTAACTCCTAACCCTAAGCCTAACCTAACCCTAACCCTAACCCTAGCCGTAACCCTAACCCTAACCCTAACCCTAGCCCTAACCCTAACCCTAACCCTAACCCTAACCTTAGCCCTAACCCTAACCCCTAACCCCTAACCGTAACGCTAACCCTAAGCCTAACCCCTAACCCCTAACCCCTAACCCTAACCATAACCCTAAACCCTAACCCTAACCCTAACCCTAACCCTAGCCCTAACCCTAGCCCTAAGTCGTACCCTAACCCTAATCCTAACCCTAACCCAACCTTAACCCTAAAACTAACCTTAGCCCTTAAAACTAACCTAATAGAAACCCTAACCCTAACTCCTAACCCTAAGCCTAACCTAACCCTAACCCTAACCCTAGCCGTAACCCTAACCCTAACCCTAACCCTAGCCCTAACCCTAACCCTAACCCTAACCCTAACCTTAGCCCTAACCCTAACCCCTAACCCCTAACCGTAACGCTAACCCTAAGCCTAACCCCTAACCCCTAACCCCTAACCCTAACCATAACCCTAAACCCTAACCCTAACCCTAACCCTAACCCTAGCCCTAACCCTAGCCCTAAGTCGTACCCTAACCCTAATCCTAACCCTAACCCAACCTTAACCCTAAAACTAACCTTAGCCCTTAAAACTAACCTAATAGAAACCCTAACCCTAACTCCTAACCCTAAGCCTAACCTAACCCTAACCCTAACCCTAGCCGTAACCCTAACCCTAACCCTAACCCTAGCCCTAACCCTAACCCTAACCCTAACCCTAACCCTAACCTTAGCCCTAACCCTAACCCCTAACCCCTAACCGTAACGCTAACCCTAAGCCTAACCCCTAACCCCTAACCCCTAACCCTAACCATAACCCTAAACCCTAACCCTAACCCTAACCCTAACCCTAGCCCTAACCCTAGCCCTAAGTCGTACCCTAACCCTAATCCTAACCCTAACCCAACCTTAACCCTAAAACTAACCTTAGCCCTTAAAACTAACCTAATAGAAACCCTAACCCTAACTCCTAACCCTAAGCCTAACCTAACCCTAACCCTAACCCTAGCTGTAACCCTAACCCTAGCCCTACCCTAGCAACCCTAACCCTAACCCTAACCCTAACCTTAGCCCTAACCCTAACCCCTAACCCCTAACCGTAACGCTAACCCTAAGCCTAACCCTAACCCCTAACCCCTAACCCTAACCATAACCCTAAACCCTAACCCTAACCCTAACCCTAACCCTAGCCCTAACCCTAGCCCTAAGTCGTACCCTAACCCTAATCCTAACCCTAACCCAACCTTAACCCTAAAACTAACCTTAGCCCTTAAAACTAACCTAATAGAAACCCTAACCCTAACTCCTAACCCTAAGCCTAACCTAACCCTAACCCTAACCCTAGCCGTAACCCTAACCCTAACCCTAACCCTAGCCCTAACCCTAACCCTAACCCTAACCCTAACCTTAGCCCTAACCCTAACCCCTAACCCCTAACCGTAACGCTAACCCTAAGCCTAACCCCTAACCCCTAACCCCTAACCCTAACCATAACCCTAAACCCTAACCCTAACCCTAACCCTAACCCTAGCCCTAACCCTAGCCCTAAGTCGTACCCTAACCCTAATCCTAACCCTAACCCAACCTTAACCCTAAAACTAACCTTAGCCCTTAAAACTAACCTAATAGAAACCCTAACCCTAACTCCTAACCCTAAGCCTAACCTAACCCTAACCCTAACCCTAGCCGTAACCCTAACCCTAACCCTAACCCTAGCCCTAACCCTAACCCTAACCCTAACCCTAACCTTAGCCCTAACCCTAACCCCTAACCCCTAACCGTAACGCTAACCCTAAGCCTAACCCCCTAACCCCTAACCCCTAACCCTAACCATAACCCTAAACCCTAACCCTAACCCTAACCCTAACCCTAGCCCTAACCCTAGCCCTAAGTCGTACCCTAACCCTAATCCTAACCCTAACCCAACCTTAACCCTAAAACTAACCTTAGCCCTTAAAACTAACCTAATAGAAACCCTAACCCTAACTCCTAACCCTAAGCCTAACCTAACCCTAACCCTAACCCTAGCCGTAACCCTAACCCTAACCCTAACCCTAGCCCTAACCCTAACCCTAACCCTAACCCTAACCTTAGCCCTAACCCTAACCCCTAACCCCTAACCGTAACGCTAACCCTAAGCCTAACCCCTAACCCCTAACCCCTAACCCTAACCATAACCCTAAACCCT
>NW_027439397.1:25000-27500 GCF_964188355.1 Buteo buteo
CTAACCCTAACCCTAGCCCTAACCCTAACCCTAACCCTAACCCTAACCTTAGCCCTAACCCTAACCCCTAACCCCTAACCGTAACGCTAACCCTAAGCCTAACCCCTAAGCCCTAACCCCTAACCCTAACCATAACCCTAAACCCTAACCCTAACCCTAACCCTAACCCTAGCCCTAACCCTAGCCCTAAGTCGTACCCTAACCCTAATCCTAACCCTAACCCAACCTTAACCCTAAAACTAACCTTAGCCCTTAAAACTAACCTAATAGAAACCCTAACCCTAACTCCTAACCCTAAGCCTAACCTAACCCTAACCCTAACCCTAGCCGTAACCCTAACCCTAACCCTAACCCTAGCCCTAACCCTAACCCTAACCCTAACCCTAACCCTAACCTTAGCCCTAACCCTAACCCCTAACCCCTAACCGTAACGCTAACCCTAAGCCTAACCCCTAACCCCTAACCCCTAACCCTAACCATAACCCTAAACCCTAACCCTAACCCTAACCCTAACCCTAGCCCTAACCCTAGCCCTAAGTCGTACCCTAACCCTAATCCTAACCCTAACCCAACCTTAACCCTAAAACTAACCTTAGCCCTTAAAACTAACCTAATAGAAACCCTAACCCTAACTCCTAACCCTAAGCCTAACCTAACCCTAACCCTAACCCTAGCTGTAACCCTAACCCTAGCCCTAACCCTAACCCTAACCCTAACCCTAACCTTAGCCCTAACCCTAACCCCTAACCCCTAACCGTAACGCTAACCCTAAGCCTAACCCCTAACCCCTAACCCCTAACCCTAACCATAACCCTAAACCCTAACCCTAACCCTAACCCTAACCCTAGCCCTAACCCTAGCCCTAAGTCGTACCCTAACCCTAATCCTAACCCTAACCCAACCTTAACCCTAAAACTAACCTTAGCCCTTAAAACTAACCTAATAGAAACCCTAACCCTAACTCCTAACCCTAAGCCTAACCTAACCCTAACCCTAACCCTAGCCGTAACCCTAACCCTAACCCTAACCCTAGCCCTAACCCTAACCCTAACCCTAACCCTAACCTTAGCCCTAACCCTAACCCCTAACCCCTAACCGTAACGCTAACCCTAAGCCTAACCCCTAACCCCTAACCCCTAACCCTAACCATAACCCTAAACCCTAACCCTAACCCTAACCCTAACCCTAGCCCTAACCCTAGCCCTAAGTCGTACCCTAACCCTAATCCTAACCCTAACCCAACCTTAACCCTAAAACTAACCTTAGCCCTTAAAACTAACCTAATAGAAACCCTAACCCTAACTCCTAACCCTAAGCCTAACCTAACCCTAACCCTAACCCTAGCCGTAACCCTAACCCTAACCCTAACCCTAGCCCTAACCCTAACCCTAACCCTAACCCTAACCTTAGCCCTAACCCTAACCCCTAACCCCTAACCGTAACGCTAACCCTAAGCCTAACCCCTAACCCCTAACCCCTAACCCTAACCATAACCCTAAACCCTAACCCTAACCCTAACCCTAACCCTAGCCCTAACCCTAGCCCTAAGTCGTACCCTAACCCTAATCCTAACCCTAACCCAACCTTAACCCTAAAACTAACCTTAGCCCTTAAAACTAACCTAATAGAAACCCTAACCCTAACTCCTAACCCTAAGCCTAACCTAACCCTAACCCTAACCCTAGCCGTAACCCTAACCCTAACCCTAACCCTAGCCCTAACCCTAACCCTAACCCTAACCCTAACCTTAGCCCTAACCCTAACCCCTAACCCCTAACCGTAACGCTAACCCTAAGCCTAACCCCTAACCCCTAACCCCTAACCCTAACCATAACCCTAAACCCTAACCCTAACCCTAACCCTAACCCTAGCCCTAACCCTAGCCCTAAGTCGTACCCTAACCCTAATCCTAACCCTAACCCAACCTTAACCCTAAAACTAACCTTAGCCCTTAAAACTAACCTAATAGAAACCCTAACCCTAACTCCTAACCCTAAGCCTAACCTAACCCTAACCCTAACCCTAGCCGTAACCCTAACCCTAACCCTAACCCTAGCCCTAACCCTAACCCTAACCCTAACCCTATACCTTAGCCCTAACCCTAACCCCTAACCCCTAACCGTAACGCTAACCCTAAGCCTAACCCCTAACCCCTAACCCCTAACCCTAACCATAACCCTAAACCCTAACCCTAACCCTAACCCTAACCCTAGCCCTAACCCTAGCCCTAAGTCGTACCCTAACCCTAATCCTAACCCTAACCCAACCTTAACCCTAAAACTAACCTTAGCCCTTAAAACTAACCTAATAGAAACCCTAACCCTAACTCCTAACCCTAAGCCTAACCTAACCCTAGCCCTAACCCTAGCCGTAACCCTAACCCTAACCCTAACCCTAGCCCTAACCCTAACCCTAACCCTAACCCTAACCTTAGCCCTAACCCTAACCCCTAACCCCTAACCGTAACGCTAACCCTAAGCCTAACCCCTAACCCCTAACC